>NW_010168223.1:91709-173026 GCF_000695765.1 Mesitornis unicolor | reverse complement strand
CCCTTCTTTTTTTTTTTTTTACTTTCTCTTCTTTCTCAACATCTGTTTTAGGTCACCCTTGAATCCCACCTTCTCTCGAGGAAAGCAACACAATAGTGTGCTCAGCAAAGCCCCCCACTACACTCTCACATACACATTCTCCAAATGGCAAATAATCTCCATATATCTTCTGGGAACAATAAAAATCCTTGGATGTGCTCCCAGAGCCCTCAGGAAGTTCAAAAATCTTCAGAGGGGGGCCCTGGATTGAGGTTTTATCTCTAGAATTTTACATAACAAACTTGGTAAGCATTGTATAACAGTTAATACATATTCAATGGCCAAGAAAGAAAAAAAAAAGATATTAGAAAAACCACTAGGGAAGGTCAAATGAGTCAAAGGCCTGGTGTGCTGTGATCGCTTCACAGCAAGGGCTGGGATTCCTCTGTTCTATCACGTTTGTGCCATGCTTGCTGGGGTTGTGGAACTGCAGCAGCTCCCGGTGTTGGAGTGCTGTGCAGGGGTGAGCTGCTGAAGCTCAGACAGGAACAACAAAGCTGAATGGTTTTCATGTGTTCTCCTCCACACCGAAGGTTCTTTTCCTTCCCATGTTTCCTATATCATGTAACGCTCCCTGGCACCATCTCCACAGTTCTGTCTGACACTTTTAAACCTGCTTAGGTGACTCTTTCCAACTGTTTTTCTTTTATTAACTTGTAGTCTAAGGCTGGTCCACTGAGTCACAAGGCAGCACTACATGGCTGAGCTACAGTGCAAATGAAAAAAATAAGTATTATTAAGAAAATCACAAATCTTAAAGTAATGCAGCACTGGATCATTTACCGATGGAAAAAGAAATCAGTTTGTTCACCGTTGTTTCTTAGTTTGACAGGTCTACTGATTGCAGAGATCATCTCATGAGGAAAGGAAAACAGAAGATGACCATTCATCTTCTGGATGTCATAGAAATAATGAGTAAGTTACATTCAGTTGCCTCATTCACACTAATATTAACGTGTATTCAAGGCTTTCGTTATACATTTTTCCTATATGCTACACGATGTAGTGCAAAGGTAGCAATGGGCCAAGACTGAAGCTCTGTGAAATTTGACAGTAATATGCTTTAGCCTCTCCAGTGAGTCCAGCCAAGTTCAAATCATGTCTGACAATAACTATTTCCAAAGTGTGACAAGCACTACCTTAATTTCTGTTAAGTTCTTCTCCCATAGTCACAGTCCTATGTGATTCATCTTACAGTAAGTGAAGTGAATCACAGTGCTGATAAAGACATTTTGATTGATCTTCCCTAAAGTATGGCAGGTTTTTTTGCACTCAGTCATACCCATTTTTAATAAAAATTGGTTTTAGTGTTAAAATACAAAACAAGCTTGGGTACCAGTGCTGGCTAAATGTCATCTTACTGTGTTCAGACGAGTCTAATCCACCCTGTAAACAAGCGAGAGAGTATTGAAAGGAGGAAATTTTGAGGAATTCCATAAGTATGGAATTTATCTGCATATAGAAGTCCAGCATGAGGCCCAGGAGTTATTTTAGTGGGACTTTAAACCATAGCAATTTAAGTGGGATTTAAGTTGTGCATAGACTTGTGCTGGCTTCCTGCACAGAAAAGACTTTCAACCAAAGACATTATGAGGAAGATGCGAAGGGATTACAAGTGTTTTAGGTACATTTCCATCCCTGAGGCTCAGGATATGAATGCACATGAAACCTACAAGGTAAACGAGGGTGCAAGCCCCCTGTGCGTTAGCTATGTGGTCACAGTAAACAAGAGCTAGATTTTGTCTAAGGGAAAGAAAGTTTCTGCAATGCCAGTATATTTTAAACCAGCTATTGCATTCTCCAAGCACCTCATCTCTTACTGCCAAATGAAAACAGACCCTGTCCTCCACTGAAACCAGCCTTTTAAAATGATTCAGTCACTGTAGACTTAAGACCACATTAAATGACTCTGTGGCTTCCAAGCTGCAGTTAGTTTGTGGGAAGCTTATGCAGGGTGAGCATATGGTTGTCTGTACTCATGCAGATATACTTTAAGCAGCGAAGCACAGATTTTGCAAAAGTGAGGGTACAAAGTCAGGAAACCTCTATATGATCCAATGGCAAATACTCAGAAGTGAAGTGTCACTGAGGCCACTTTTCACTGGATGCATTGACTACCTGAAGTTAGCTTTGCTGCCAAGAACATTGTCAGGACCCTGAAGTCCCCCTGCACCACTTGCCTTCCCTCCTTCACCACCTCCTCTCTGTTGTCCAAAAACAATTAAGATACTCCTTAAGGAATCACTTTAAAGAATTTTTCCAGCTGAAAATTTAACTCTTCTTGCTGGGTTAATATTAATACAGATCATTTTCCCAAATCAGTGGCTTTGGAAGCTGGTGTGTAATGGAAAAGGTGGCATGAAAGCAGGATTTGCTTTCTGCACACAAGGAGTGTGGAACAGACAGTCCTGCTTTTTAACAATGTATAAATGTTCACAAAATTATAGCATGAAACTCTGTCTTTCAATGGGATTTAGCTGTCTCTCTTTCCTTAGGATTTAAAACCAGGAAGCCTAAAGTTTGAGGGTTAGGTATATCAGTTTGTCACTGCACATGGCTACTGAAGGAAGGGAAGGTGATGGTGGCTGTGGTTGTCTTCTGCTTCCCAAACAGCTCAATATACTATTTTCCTATCTGGGACTCGTGATCAGGTTCATCATTTGCCTAATCTAGAGGTGAGATTGGATTTAATAAATAAGTGACTGGTAAAAGGCAGAAGACCAGTGTGACTGTCACCTTCTCCTTCTGGTGGTGGTTTACATGAAACTACACTTACTTGAAGAGTATTACACATTTGGGAGGTTTAATAAGAAAAGTACATCCACTGAAATTGGCAGATCTAAATTTTTGGTGCCATGCCAGAAGTTTAAGTGCCTAAGTCCACTTTGTGAATTTAGTTCTCAGGATACACAGCCATTCGTATGCACAATCACAGTTAGAAAGAGAAATCTGACAGAGGCTCAGAACAAAGCATATTTGCTTGGAAAACACCTTTCCATGAATTTTATCAGTTCTAAAGAGAATATATATTGAACTTTGTCTTCATAATTCTAGAAATCTTTTCACTTATAAATAGTGAGTAGCAGCTTCTGAAAGGTTTAGGTACCTAAAGGTCTCACTAAGGGCCTAGGAGAAGTTTTATAAAAAACTAGGCAGATTAGTCCTTGGTTTTAATTCATTTTAGTTGCAGCCAAGAACAGGCATAATTCTACTTAGATGAACAGTAGAAATAATTTTAGTAATGATCAGACTTAACTGACTACACTAAAGTAAAATCATTAGATTTTAACATAAAAATTACTTTCTAGTAATTCTATGTGGTAAGTATTAGTAACATTGCTGGGTAAACTCTATTTTTAAGTAGTTTTTAAAAATTTTTGAAAAGCACACTTAGTGACTACTCAGGTATTTTTGCAAACTAGAAAACAAGCTCAGCAGTTTCATTTCTTAAACTTGTTTAACATAGTTACTGAAGCAGAAACTTATCATGCATGAATGTGAAGCAGAGCCATTTGACTTTGACTGGTGCTTACCTTTGAATACAGAGATAAACTGTACTGAGTCATGTATGGTATGTTTTTCTAAGCATTATAGCCATGCTCAAAAGATCAAGTTTCTGTCTCAGTTTCAAAGCTTCATTTTTCTGAATAGGAGGTAGACTATATTTTTAATTTTTTAACAAATTAAAATCAGTTCAAATGTGCTGGCCTCAGCATAAGGGATATATATGGTGTAACTACTTTTTATTGCTACCTCTTTTTTTTTCAAGGATGTAGACATTTTTATGAAAGAGAATAACTTGGATCGCAGCACCACTCAGAAAGGCAAGAATGATGCTCTCTTGCTTAAGGTGCTAGACTATGATTAACGAAATCTACACTAAATTATTCACTTCTCTGTGAATATCTTGTGTCATCATTTAACCTCATAGTGCCTCAGTTCCCCATTTACAAAATAGACATAATATTTCCATACTTTAATGGACCCCAAGAGGATTCTTTAAATGGCTGCTTCTTTGAAATGCTCAAGATTTTAAGCACTGTAAATGAATCAGTCTTATTTATAGTTGTGCCATAAAGCTACTTTATATATCACTATATGAGAGGAAGCCAGAGTTCAGCCAAGTCAGCTCAGGATGGGATTTTTGTATGGAAAGAAAGTTAAGCTGAGGTGGCCACAAAGGTCTAGTAAGAAAGCAAGAGATGAGAAGAATCTTGGCTTCTACTGTTCTATTGGCTTTAGGTTTGTGTTAGGTTTTTTTTGTTTGCCTTTTTCTTTACATTTAGAAGTTTCCTCAACTTTTACATAGGTGCTTTTTGCTCTGAAACCAGTATAACACCAGTAACTAAATAGTAAATTTTGACTCCTCGTTACAAGAGCCTTAATTATCACAGAAAAGTTGATTCTGCAAAGTGAAATAGACAGCTAACCCCTAATGTCTATGAAGAACCTTACCAGGGTCAAAGGGTCTTTGGAGAAAGACCATTATACTGAGCTGCTGACATCAGATGAGTTTGGGCAGCATCAGCATGCAGGTAGAAGGTGAAACTACACAGCCCAGTAGTGCTTTCAAGATGATTTAATTACAGACATGCTATATTCCCAAAAGACCCCCTGGAAGCAACCTGGAAGGATTCCTATGAGCTCTTAGGATCCTTAACGTTTACCCTTACCTTTGAAACAAATTCTAGTCAGTTAAACCTCATCATGAACAAGAAAAGACTACAAACAGCACCACCACATTTCACCTGAAGATTATTTCAGCAGTTCTCTGTGAGGATTTCAACGCTGGGCAAGCAGAGCAAGGCGAGACGAGGGCTGGGTGCATCTGCACAGAGATGCTGCAGGTACCTGGAGTGCTGATGGGGTCGTTCTCCAGGATGGCACACAGCACTCTCCTCTGCACTTCGCTAGCATAGCGTGAAGCACACTATTAGAAACTGAGTTTATTGCAGACTTGCAAACATTTATTGGGCAACTTCTACCTTGGTGTCAAGTTATGGTCATATCATGTTCCCAAGAAGGTCTTGGAGAATGTTAGTGTTTCAAGGAAAGTCCCACTGAGAATTCCCCTTTTACAGGAGTGAAAGGCAACACTGTTTAACGAGATGGAGGCAATGATATAAAGCTCCTCTTCTGGGCTGAGCCAGCAAAATCTTCCATTAACTCAAATGGCAGAGCAATTGCCTTCAAAAACCCAAAGATGAAGTTTTAGATCCCCCTGCAGATTCATTTTGAACATATCGTATTGTAACTGGTATGTAATTCATATTCTTTAATTAGACAGCTCTTTGATGGCCTATAGCTGAGCGTATTTTAGTAACTGGATGTTTTAGTGGAAAGAACATTAAAATCCTTTTACATGTAATGGGATCAAATTTTGTGGCAAAAAGAGCCACAGAAATATGCTTTTGCTAAAAAGAGCGCCTACTGGTGAGAAATTATTTGATTACAGCATGTGAGTACTCTCGCAGAGACAGAGGGGGGAGAAAACATTAAAAGATTTGTTAATCTACTAGGAGAAGGTTTAGCAAGAGCCTACACTGGAAATTTTAAAGCTAGACAAATTCAAAATAGAAACCAGATATCCTTTTTTAATAGAAAAGCTGATTAAACAATAGAACAAAGAAGGGACAGGCTGCTTTCTCCCTCTTTTGATGTCTCTGTACTAACACTGGATGCTCTCTGAAAGGTATGCTGCAGTCGGATGCAAACTCCTGGCCCAATAAAGACATAGCTCAGTGAAATTATAGGATGTGTGATATGCAAGCCAGACTGGATGACCTAATCGCTACTTCTGCTTTTAATATCGATGAATACAGCTGACACTGTATAGCTTGTTTCTTTGAAATTCTAGAATAAAAAATGTATTTTTATTAGTTAATTTGTTGCCATAGTAGCATTCTCTCAGCTAAAGAGGGGTTAGCTTCCTAAGGGGTATAGACCAGGTATTTTTTGTAAGAGTTCTCCTTTTTCCATCTGCCATATTACCACTGCTGGGGTCACAAAAGCATACTAAAGAAAAAAAAGGAGCCCCCAGTGGCATTTTTTTAAGGATCCTCTGATTCTGGAATTTGATCTATCTCTGGCTAAAATAATCCCAAGTTGTTGAACTAGCAGTCTTTTTGTTGTTGTTGTTGTTAGAAATGTTGAACAATATGGCAATATATGTTTTCCTTTTCCATCCCCTCTAGTGTTGTCTCGGTCATGTTCTTTCTGATTCCCTTTAAAATGTAATGTTTTCAACATACAAATAACATGTAGCACCCCCAGTAACTTCATATAAAAGTTTGGAAAAGACCTTAGATTTGGAGATCTCAGCAGGGTCGAGTTTAGTATGCATTACAGAGAGGTACACAGAAAAATTGTCATTTTAAGCCAATTATGATTTTTAAAGCCTTGTGGTTTGTTATCTTGTGTTCTTTTTTTCCAGGCTTCAGATTTCAATACCTGAATTGAAGTGTAGCTAAGCTAACCAAATATATTGAAGACTGAATGATTTTTATGACAGTGATATTATTTAAAAGATTAGCATTTCAGATTTTCCTAACAGTGTTGGAAACAACAGCAAAAAGGTTAAGCTCAGATATACAAAACAAATCCAGGGTTGGTTGGTTTTTTTTCATTTCCATTTCAAAGCAATTAACCTATTTTCCAGTCTTTCCACAAATAGTGGAGATAAAGGTTGAAATGATTCAGAAAATACTTGGATGAAAGACATGATGGTCTCTGCATACTGAATCATGTCACTGAACTCAGTTTATTTCATAAACTTGCCAATTCATAATTGTGAAGTTGGTTAATAAATGTTTATTGCAATATAAATACTTTTTCATATCACTGTGCTCAGAATCAAAATGTGCCTTTTTTCAGGGTGTGGAACTAAGAAATCTTAACTGTCATATCTACTGAAGATGCACATGCATTGGCAGAACCACACTCCCTGCATTTAGGGATGTAGCCATTCTGTCTCTGTAATAACTCTGCAATAACAGCTGTGTGGCCAATGAGCAACTTGATTCCTGAGTTGAGCTTTTATTCTTTGTTGGAGAGAATGATCTTCGCTTCCACTTATTTCACGAGACAAGGTTATCACAGAGTTACAGAAACCTCTTAATTACAAATTCTAACTCCAGTAGCCACAAGGCTGAAGGAAGGAAGAGCTTGAAATAGTGCTTGATAAATTCATAGATACTGAGGAGCAGGATATCTGGTGGTTGCCAAAGTCACCTAGACTGTTCAGGTTGCTGGCCCATTACTCTGACTAGATACCACAGTGTCCCTTCTGGCCTCTGATGAAAAAGTGTATAGCCTTTATTTACCATATAGCTGTGAATGAAGAAACCTGGGGGCCAAAACCTCCTCCAATGGTGAAATGTGCAGGGCAAGGCTGAGCATTTTTAGTCCTAGGAAGAGTTGCTGCTAAAGGCAAATTCTGGGCCAGCCAGAAGTGGCATCCAGAGGTTGAGCAGTGATGAGGATGGCAGTGTCTGCATGTTTGTCACTATGGGCTGACAGCAGTTACTGTAGCAGAACGGCCAGCATGAATTTAGGTCTCCCAAGGAGCAGTTATGTGAACTCATGAAGCTCTAGGCAGTTTTGAAAAGTGTTTCTGAAATATGCTAGCCTGTAAGTGGTCCAGAACAGTGTTTTTCTCCTTCTGTGGCATAGTCTCCATCTCACTTTTAAGTCAGAAACAAAATGTTTGCTGTCATCTCACTGTTTTGGTTCAGAAACAAAAAGACAAAGGCAAGCTAAGTGAGTGGATACAGGCTGACATATGCAAAAGAGACGGCTCTTGCATAACATCCCTATCCTCACTCCTTCACCCCTCTTCCTGGGCCAGAGTTGAAAGTCAGTGTATCATATCCAAATAAACATTGACAGGCAAAAATCACAGCATGAGAAAACACACTGAGTTTGATCAGCATAATCCAAGATTCACACATGACTTATCAGACAAATTTCTGCTCTTTGCCTGACAATTTTCACACTTAAGCTGTGCTTTTGGAGAGGCAGAGACTCATGGGAACAAGCTTGCATGCTTAGAGGTGCATGGGAGTCCTTCTCCTTGACACTGGAATGCCAGCATAGCCAGCTTAGTATATGAAGAAGCTGAAAAGGTGGTTTGTCCTTAGAATTTTGAAAAGGCATGGCTGTAGCATCTGAGTGGGGAGCTCCCACAACACCAGAGTGCTGTTAGCGAGGGAATTTGGTCTCACCGGTGCTGTCAAGTACGTTTTTCCAAAACAATGCAGATACAACCTTTACGGCTTAAAATGAGTGCTGTACAGGAAATTAAATACATGTGACAGAGACAAGAGCAGCTAAGAGACCTCATAAATGCAGATGGAGCCATCTGCATCTCCAGTCAGAGAGCACCTGTTAACAGCTTACATGCCACATGCATCCTGCTGCTGGAAGACTCCTCAGGAGACCTGTTTCCCAATCCACCTCATTCATCACCAGGCTTCCCCTTTTTCCCCTAGAGAGGTTCATAGCAAAGAGAGGGATAACAGATGCTGACCCAGCTGGTCTGCCTCAAAGAGAGCCTTGCTTGCAGGACTCATCTCTAGTAGGGAGTCCCACAGCACCATTCCTTATGCTGGAACCTTAAAGAAGTGTTAGCCCCATTCCCAGCATGTGTGAACTTCACAGTGAGGGATCCCCAGGATCCTTTGTTAGTACGGTCCTGGAAACCCTCACTGAACAGCCCTGCAGACCACAGCTGTTATGTTAGACCTGAGCAAATAGACAGTTGTTGAGGCTGCTGGGTCATTGCCAGGACCTTTGAATTGGATTCTGAATTTAATTGGCCAAAAAACAGCCTATAGGTGTTTTCATACCTGTTTTGATCCTACTTTAAAATGTAGTGTCACAGGGATAGAGCAATATGACAGTAGTGTTACACAGGCTTGAATATGCCTCCCCATTTCTCTCTCTTTATGAGAAAAGTTATAAGCTTTCATTGGTCTGAAAGAAGATGGAGTAATTGAGTCCCTCTCCAAAATGAACAAATGACTTTATTGTAAGGACTCTCACAGTGTCACATGCTTACAGAAATCCTTAGGAAAACTTCCGGATGGCAGAAATCAAAGAAGAGAGTGATCAGTCTGAGGCATTTACTGAAGTATTAGGTGCTAGCAGATGCCAGGAGGAAAGCTGGAGCTTTTAACATATAGAAAGAAAGGATCTACTTGTAACCTTGTTCCAGACTAAAAGGTAGGGAAGATACAAAGAGAGGTCAGGAGAAAGAAAAAATAAATGGTATTGGCAATGTCACAGATCTATAACAGGTCTGACTTGTGAAGTCCCAGTGCTCTTTACCAGCTTTGTCAATTAGCTGTACCTGAATTCATATCACCTACCAGCACCTTTTGAACAAAAACGTGGCAGTCATTAACACAATTAATTCAACCAGAAGCATGATATCTGGTCCAGAAAGTCTGCAGTGCAGTGCAGGCAGAAATGGAAGTGCTTGCCAGTGACTGGCATGAAATATTTTCTTCCCTGGAAGGAAATCACATGCAGAATAGCCTAGTGAGCCTGCCTGCATCCCTGTTCATTGTTTCTGCTGCATCACACTATGCAGAATAGAGCTGCCAACTCAGACTTGTGCTCTAGCTCTGGTGCAAGCTTGTATCTGAAGAGTTAGACAGGGATAAATCCTGCAAAGAGATCTGTGGATTTGTTCCTAGGGCTCCATCTCGTCTCGTCCTCATTAAAACCAAAGAAACTTGAGAAAACATGGGATCCATCATTGTCTGCTCTGAAATCAAGCTGGCCATTGACTTCAGCACTGCAGGATCAGGGCAGATATCTACTACCATACTACCAGTGCAGAGGTTTGCTGTTAGGAGACGGAGTAATACCTTCTGGAAAGTTTCCATTATCACTGTTTAATGTGGAACATGAATAGGACTTGGTGGTCTCTCACATATGACTTACATGCTTATGTGAAGCTTTGCCAGTGCTGTCAAGCACTTAATTACAGTCCTCTGTTAATAATGAATAAGCTGTAAACATATGCTACATATCCAAATAACACATATTAACTATTTGCCCTGTTGAGCCTAATTTATACCATTGTATTTTTAACTGATGTATGATATTGTATAACAAGTAACTCTGAAATACAAGGTCAAACTGAAGTTTTTCTAAGACCGGGAATGAAAACAAATACTACAAATATTACACAACAAAAAGCCTAAATATTATTCCATGAGGGACTGTTATATTTTGAAGAAAACAGTGTTACTAACAAAGAATTCCTTGTGGACTTACAGCAAAGATATTTGATTAGTATGCCTACGTGCTTTTCAAATACTCATCAAGAACAACAGCTGGTAGTGACCAAACTCCTCAAACATCTGGTCTTGTCCTTTCACAATATTCGAAAGCCTTAAGAAATAAAAAACAACCAACAACCCATCAAGAGGCAAGATGCATGTAAAGCTGATTTTTTTTTTTTCCATGAGGCTGTGACAGGCAGAATGATGAACTTATTTCACAAAGGACCTGTTTTTAATAAATTTAATCAGCAGTAAGATGTCCACAAAAGAAGCAGCTCTTGTGAGAAGTTGGCTCTCCTCCTTTGTACATCTAGAAGGGATGTCACTACATCTCTAGTCAGCAGAGCAAATGATCTAGAAAGACTACGAGCTCTGAGAGAGCAAAACCAGTTATTTTTCTATTATTGACTCTCAGTTCTTCATATGCAAATAGAAACATGATAAATGAGACCAGATAACACTCTTCCCTTCAGTTAAACCTCTAAATGCCACATCCAGTACCTACAAGTTTTACTTGGTGTGATGAACCAACGTGTTGAGGACTTCTGATAACATGACCATGAAATGTCTAGATGTACTGAATACAAACACACTGGTTCTTTTGTAAAAAGAAATTTCAACTGGAATAAACAAAAAGGTATGCTCAGACAATTTAAATTTTGCCTCTAAGCTTTATACATGAAAAATTAACCATCTCAAAAATTTGGCTTTTATCCAGGTCTCAATGGAGTAATTTTTAACTTTTTCCACAATGTTTGGACAGTCCTTATGTGAACACTAAAGAAAATTCAAGAGGTACTGCATAACTAAAGGTATCCACTCTCACAGAAAGAAAAAACTTATTCTTATTATATCTGCTGAATAATAGTATTAATAACAATAGTAATACATTGTCATGATATTGTATAGATAAAATGTTGAAGAAAGAATTATCATAATTCATACTCATGCAGGCTGGCTCTACCTCAGTCCTAAGAGTGTCTTTCTAGACAGGTAGATTGTATTTTACATCCTCAGAATGAGAAGAACAAAAGTATCTTCAAATACTCATTTATAAATATTAGCTCAGTTTCCATCCTTGATCTTATTTAACAGAGTAAAAGCTGAGTAAATAGCAAGATTACTTATTCCTGTGTTTCTTTTATCATAGTTTTGCTCATTGGTTGTAGCAGATATGATAATACCTTCATAATGATGAAGAGAAAATAATTAGTGTAGATCCTCAAAGCCTTTAATGCATAATACTAAGGTTTATTTCTGATTACATATACTGAATACTCTATACTCGAGGTTGTTGATCAATATCAGATGTCAGTAGAAACACCCCACATAAGAACTGAAGATATTGCTTTCCATTAGGAGAGTGAGTCAAATTTTAGTACTCAGTTGTGTGACAGAATTATGGTTTGACCTTTAACGGGGCACCAGTGAGAAAGCCAGCAGTTACCAGCAGCCATCTATCTTATGGTTGCATGTGAAGTACAACAGCAACTACAACACACGTCAAGGGGAGCTCGGATAATCATGTTCACAGCTGGACTTTTTCATGGCTACCATACAGAAATTTGACTTTAGGCAGTGCTAATTAAAAAGAAACAAAAGTGTTTGCAAACACAGTTTTGAATTCAAATTTCAGAAAACACTTAACTAATTCTGATTATTTTTCCTTTTCTACTTTCCCAGTTATATTCATGACCTGGAATGCACATCTGCTATGGACAATGATTTAATTTTCAAATTTATCTTTAAACAGAAGTGATGTCTGGTTCATTTTATAGTTCTTCAAAGTCTAAAGGTCCCTGAATTTTCAAACATTTAGATAAAATCTTGAATAAAATATAAATTAAATTGGTCAGTCATTTGCTATCCTGAAAAACATTTCTAGTGCAGTATTAAGCTGTGAGAGTGTTGCATACATAATAGTTTATTTCTATTAAATGCTATATATCACTTCTTCATATCAAGTGCTAGATTGAGCTACTGCCTCTACGGATCTGTTTGTTTTGTGGGTTGCAGACATCTGTTGAGTATCAGAGAATGTAATCAAATGATTTGCCAAGAACTCCATCAAAAACGTGCCTTTTACATTTTTCTTAGTTGAGAACACCATCTACAGTAGATTGACCTAATGGAGGGTAACACATTGAGCTGGAAGCAGAAAGTGTTTAAAGTGATGCAAGCCTCATTATTACTTTCATGAATTCTTCAAAACGGTGTCCTTGAAAGCCAAGGTGAGCTGCAGGCCGGATGCAAATATGACCAAGCAAAGCTGGCTGTAGGAGTTGACTGAGGATGGCCTCTGTCTGCTCCTCACCACTTCTGCAGGGTTTATCTTTGCCCTGAGATATCTAGAAAGGCGATATTCTCAGCTTGGATGACCATATTTCCTGAGGGAAATGAGAACAGCTGGATGTATCTGCTTGCCTCGCTGATTGCAAATCAAGGGAAAAATCCATCTGCACCCACCCAATTTGCACAAGGGAGGGAAAAGCTTGCTTTCGTGTTGTCTCAAGGCACGTGGTGTTGCTTTAACTATTCCAATAATAAAAACCTCTGTGACTGTCCATTCATCAATCTCCTTTCTTTCTACAATATTAAATAAAAAAGTAAAAAGTAGCTACAGATCTAGGAGTCTTAAGGTTTTTATGCCTCACAAATTGCACAATCATGATTTTCATATAGCATAAGGTCATGACATGAATACTACGGAAGTGACTTAATGGAAGAGTTCTGACATCCTTCATAAACTACTCTGTCAGACAACAGAAATATGCTCATGTCAGCAGAAGCTTTACAATAAATTAGCCTAGTATAATGGTACCACCCACTGGGATGGTTACACTTTAGAGTCTGCTCATCCTCTCTGACATATTCATTCAATGATTTATAACATGGCACACAAAATTTTCTCCAAGAGTGAGTACTCTTTGTGTGGTCATTTACAATTACAGCAAGAGTGGAAAAGAAAGCTTTGTGAATTTAGATTTTTTTCACAGCAATTGAAAACCCCACTGAAATAACACCATAATTTAAAACATTCACACTTGGGTCAAGATCCTACCCCTGTTCTGCCAGTGGGGTAGGTGAAAAATAATTTGAATGCAGTCAGTGAAGTTACAGGTAGGTAAAACCACTGTGGGAAAATGAACCCTAGCCATCCTTTCTCTACAAGAAGATATTGTGCCACTGGACAAGGCTGCCTAAGGAGGTGGTGGAGCCACCATCCCTGGAAGTGTTCAAAAAGTGTGTGTATGTGGCATTTCAAGACATGGTTTAGTGGGCATGGTGGTGTTAGGTTGACAGTTGGATTTGATGATCTTAGAGGTCTCTTCCAATCTTAATGATTCTGTGATTCTGGACTCCAAACTGAGGATGTTCCTCGTGAAAGAAAGTGTCTAAAACCACTAGCAACTTCCAGAAATCAGAGTCAGGGTTGTTATTAATTTTATCCTAAAGGAAATGTCAAGTCAGGAGGCTCAGCTCTACATCTAAATGTCCTCAGAGCTTCAGGAGAGTTCAGTCACAATGATTCAGGACAATATCTGCTGTAGATCATTGAATATTGACTATGTAAGCCACATGAACTTATCCTCTACAGTTACTATAATGATAGTATGAATAATAATGAGTATGTGTAACTGGTAGTTGCCCAGCTGGAAAACAAAGTTTCCTTATATATCTGCCAATTGGACTTTTAATGACAAAAGCACAGCCACTTGGACTATTTGAAAAAGGACAAATGGAATAAAAACACACTATCTCTGTGAGAAACTACTTGATTTGTAAACTGCAGCACTGTAAAAAAAAATGTCATACGTGTCAAAGGAAGAATGGAGTTGGTTCTTGAACACATATGGAAGAGAGTCTTCTTGATTTAGTATTTATTGCAATAAAGCTTAATGCAAAGGCAGAAATATCTCTGCTTTTGACTATTTCTTAATATTCATCCAAAGGAAATTTATTTTCTGTGGGAGGAGGGGGAGCAATTTAGTAATTTCTGACCTCAGCTGATACTAAAGCTCTCTGAAACAATAAGGCCCAGGGGTGTCGAAGGCAGCTGCCTGAATTCCTCAAAAAATATATTTACAAAGTCTATTTCAAGCTCTCTGCATTTCTGTAATGGAATCCAGCCGCTCTGACCTTTTGAAATTACCTCGTAGAGTGTGAACAGCAGCACAGATAAGTGCTACGTTAAATTGCAGTTAAATTCCAACTGCTCAGCATTTCAGTTAGAGAGCTGACATGAGAGAAAGCAAAACGAGAAAGAAAATGGTATCTCTGGTCTGAGAAGTAAAATAAAGACTTCAGTCATCTAAAATAATGGTTTGATGAGACTCTGCAGTAAAAAGTAATTTATGCTAAATAAAAATTGGACATGTGAGAGTACGCTCTTAAAAAATACCAAGAAACCAAACTTGAAAGAGAAGATCCCTCTTTACCTTCATTCTTTCTGGACCATTTTAGGAAGCAGGGCCTTGAACAGGAATTCAGTTAAGAAAAGCATTATATAATACTAAAAACTCAGATTTCAGTTTTGGTGAAACCTGTGCAGAACAAAGTGGCACACACAGAAAGGACTAAGATGGAGTCTGGCAAAGACCCTGGCCTTGAGTCTTTCTGGAGTGGCAGGTCCCTGCCTTGCCCAAGCTGCGTGTCCCACCAGGCACCACGTTCACCCCTCAGCTGCACTGAGGCAATAACAATGGCAGACGGACATGATGGCTCAGCAGCTGCTCCTCACCCACAGGATCCAGTGGCATCACTGCAGCTTTTTACATAGGAAATCCTTCATTTTCAGCCAACCCCTGATCATGGGGAAGAGGGAAGAGCTGAGCATTCTGGCTTTTGTCTTTTTTAAAGTCATCAGGGTCAACATAACCCATGTCCTTTGAGGAAGTTACTCAGGATTTTTATTCTATTGCTCAATATTTTGATGCCTTTTTTTTCCTTAAAGGTCCTAGAAAACTGATGAGAAAACACCTTAGGGCTGTAAGGTAAAGCTTGTGAAATGAGCTGTGCTTAAGGCAACATCAGAAGGCAAATTAAATGAAAAAAATAATTTACTGCTTTTCCATTTCATGACTTTAATTTAATCTCATGGACTTTCCAATATTTATCCAAGTATTTTTTAAAGCTTGGGGTAGACAATACTGGCTGAACCCAAATTCTGGCCAGTCAGTAAAGCCTTAGGGCATATTTTCAGGTGTTCTCCCTTTGCACTCATTTTTCAGGTGTTCCTCTCTGAATGCCACTGCTGCTTTCTCCCTCACCACTGCCTCCATTGCTGCTCATCTCCAAACACATTTCCCCCACTGCAGCCCTTGCTGGGGGGGTAAGACAGAATGGCTGAGCAGTGCATGGGCAGGAGGTGTAGCCCTACTGCCCTGGTGCCCCTTCCAAGTGCTTTGTGCTCATGCTCCTTTTGAGCATGGGCTTTGTCTCACTCTGTTTCATACAGGTGTGCACTCAGCCTTTTAAATTGCTTTAGGAAGCAAAGTGCCACTCTGCTAAAATGCGAAAGAAAGACAGGCCACTGCACAAATGAATGCAGAAGCTGGACAGACCCATGGTTCTGCTAAGATCAAGGCACACTTGATAATTACACGAATCTTTAGAAGAAGAATGATACTATTGTATATCTCTCTGGCCTTTGGGTGGCAGTCTGCAGCTGTACTGCGAAAGACAATGTGTGTCTCTCCCATCTGTAAACCTCTCTGATAGCATCCAACTCTGGGCATGTTCCTAGCTCCTTACAAATAAACCCACCTCTAACAGAACTGTAGGACATGCAGCAGGGCTAGAAACTTCCAAAATGCCTGCTGCTATCATCTGAGTCAGCATAAACATGCCTCATTTGGTGCTTTATTTTCTCTGCCCAGATTAAACTTTTAGAGAGTACTTGCTACCTGATATCAAGACAAAAATGATACTGCTGGACACATCTGAGAAAAGTTCTGGAAAGAGAAGACAGATAAGGAAAGTTCTCATATCTAGATGACCAGCTCAGCAAAAGAGAATCATAATCATTCATCATAATCTCATTTTAATAATAATCTCATAATCATTCACTAGTGACATCTGTCCTAGTGCATAGGAAATGCACTTGGTGTTCTCAGCTAAGCTAATGCAGGTCTTCGCCAAAACAAGAATCACCACACCAGGTATTAAAAGAATGAGCTGAAACCAGAGAATAATTTCATTTATGTATTGTGAAATCCAAGACCCCGTGATTTAAGGATTTCAGTTTCCCCACGGGTACCAGACCAGTGACTGAAACACACATGGGGAAAACAAGAAGGGAACACAGAAGGGGACAATAGGGAATAAAGGGTTATGAAGAAAAAGCACAAAGAAATAGCCTTTATATTCTAACCTAAAAGAACTTTAACATAACATGAAATATGTGAGAGGATGAACCAGGGAATCAGAAATAGCTGTCCTGTAATATTATTGGCACGGAATAATTCCACTCCTGGGACTGCTTTCCAAACATGCAGAACACTTAGTTCAAATGTATAAAAGCTGTTGGTGCACAAAACCTTTGGAAATCATGTATTTTATGTTTAACTTGGGTTTTTTTGTTTTTCCTCCCCCACCTCCATGGCTGAATGTATTTGAGGAGGCCAGCTGGATCCAATTGCTAGGACAGTAGTATCACACTTCTTCCCCAGCTCCCTCCCCGCCCCCAGTTTTTCCCTTTTTACATCAGTATGTTGGCAGAAAGGTTATTGGCATCATTGCCCAAAGCCAAAGGTCAGCATGAAAAAAGAACATGTGAGTATTTTTATGAACAAAATCCAAACTGCAAGTTAATATTTCTACTTTACAAAACTATCAAAACTATTTTATTATGCAAAGTTAGATTGATGTGGAATCAAATTCCAGATTCTGGAACATGCACAATGTAGAAAGGTCAAGGGGAATGAATATTCAAGATTCAGAGGCAAATTCAGAGGCATAAACTTCCCACACATTCCATTCAAGACAGAATTTTTCCTTTCATATTCTGCTGGTAGGATATTATACACTGGTTGTCAGTGCTAGGCTCCAAAGTGCAAGGATATTTTTAAAATTATGTGGTTCACAGTTCTAAACCCAAATGTCCTCATCAAGCCATTTACTTTTAAGTGAATGGGTTTTTAAAATTTTACTCTTTCATTATGTCCCATGGTGGGACGCCCTTCATGTTGGAATGGACCTGTCCACGATTTGGTGTCAGATTAGTCTCAGTGGAGGCCCTTAACTCTCTCTTCTGATTACTTTGAAAATCTGCCAAGGCAAGGTGATATTAAGGGCCAATTCTGCTCTGGAAAAAACCTGTAGTGAGTGGCACAGTGTTTATCGTGTCAGTGTTTCCATTTGATATTTCAAATCTTACATATTAATGTGTTTTTTTTCTAAGGGGTAGCTCAATGAACACAGGCTAGATTAAAAAAAAATAAAAATTTGAAAGCTTCTTGTCTTGTTATGCCTAACAGCAACTGACAGAGGCTATAGACCAAACTGTTCACTCTTTACATCAGTGCATCCGCCTTGCCTCCACCTATACCAGCATAATCACCTCTGATAGAAGAGGAAAGAAGTGGATGAGTTCACTGGGAGTGGAGTCTGCTAGCAAAGTGTAGCTGAGAGAAGAGTGTCAACACTAATTCATGTGCCCTGAGAAACTAGAGGGGCATTGATGACTTTCTGGTATTTGCATCTACATTTAGCTCCTTTAATAGAAGGCCTGTTTTCTTAAAGCTCTTTGGTTCTCTCTTTCTCAGTGCATGAAAAGTGTCTTCCTCTGAGAAAGTCTGCCAGACCATGTGGCTCCTCCAGGTCTCTGCTCAGGGGTGCTGAGATGGTGTGCTAGTGAAGAGCCCTACAGCTGCATTCAGTCCTTCCTGCTGCCAGCTGGGACCTGACAGGAGCGTGATGTGACCCAATTTGCTATTTCCATTTCTAAGCTAGTCTAGTATCTAGGGTGAACTCAGTGGAGAGGCTTTGCTACCTCTATTTGCCTGGAAATAGCTGTTCCAACAGCAGTCTGCTTTTTCAAGAAACTTGGAGCAAGTCTGAGAATTACAGAAGCTGGGCTGATTCTCTCCCAGCTGAAAGAGGTGGTTAAGAGGCGAGCAATGCCAAGACGCAGTGTAGGAAGAGGAATTCACATGTGACAGGAATTATTTCCTTTGGCAGAGGCCTTTGGCAAAAGTGGAGGAGGTAGAGGAATGACCAGCCCCAGTAGGAAACCCCTGTACCTGATGTGGACTTAGCAGGTCAGCTGTTTCCTGAGATGCTCCATTTGCTCCTTGGAAAGAGGAGAAGGTGGGGGTGGAAGTAAAGGGAATGGCCAAACTTAGACAGCTGCAATAAGTATTGGCCAATTTCTATATGATCCACTGTCCACCCCCCACCAAAAGATGTGTGAAGGAGAAGGAACAGCTGCACTTCCCTCATTCTTATCTTACCCTTTGGGACTCATAGCCAGTTGGTCTAAAGCTGATGTAACTTATCTTGGGTGTAAGATTAGCACATACAAGCTGTAACTGACACCCAAGTGAACCCACCTTGGTTTTGGCTCTCTGTAGAGCACAAGTTCAGAAGGCTCCCACTTTCATCCAGATGACCCTTCTCTGCCACAAACTTGTGTTTGCTCAGATGGATTTAGTTCAGATGGACCTAACTGTAAGGTTTTGTGAAAAAGTAGAAAATGAGGCTTTGCCAAACCCAAACTCTTCCCTCTGGATAATCCTACTGTTCAGCAATGAAATGTGAACACCTCATCATACACTTCTTGGATAAATGTTGTGAACCACTAGAATCACCTGGTCAGCTTGAATATTCCATTTTTATCAATCGTAACATAGACTTGTGATACAGATCTTTTACTTTTTTCTCTGAAATTAAAGGCTTTGTTTCCAGATAATCTGGAAGGTAGATCTGGTTTTGCATCTTATGTGTTTGCTTTGTTCTTATGGCCATGTTATGCCTTTTCAGTCACAGTTTGGAATCTTTTCCACATCCGCACCTTTTTTTTTCTTTAAATATGCCATAAACATGGTGCATAATTTTTACTTTTTCTGCACTATAAAGCAGACCATTAACACTAAACCATATCTTCTTTCACTACTGATCTTCAGATGGAAAATGTAGTGAAAGTTTTTCCAACTAAAAGAAAGCTTTTAAAATGTATCTACCATGGGGGGGAGGTTGCTATACAAACTTAATTTTTTTATTCATTTTCTTTCACAATTTACTTGTTTTTTTTCTCTGAATAAGGTCATAAGAGGTTCAGTAATGACTATAACATCAGCAATAATTAGGAGAGGAAAATGTATTGTTCTCTGGAAACAGTGAGCCTTACAAATAAACTGTTTTTGAAAGGCTATGTTACGTTAATGATGAGGTTAGGATGCAGTTATGGAATAAATTTGCAACCAACAGCATAATGCTCAGCATGACTAATAATTAGCCAAAAAATATAACTAGTAGTTCATCAAGACTCTTCTTGTGTTTAGAACAAATGTAAGTGCCAGTCTTATTTTTACTTGCTTAAGCATGACGTAAGGTTTCTTCCACTGGAAAATCCCCTATTAGTAAATTTATCTGGATTATATAACATTGTCTGTGGGGCTTTTTCTTCTCCTGATGACTTGTACCTACGGAATCCACTTTATAAACAAAATTCTCAGTGTGTGATTTCAGTGGTCATTGTGCTCAGGAGTAACCCCTCTCCTACACACTTCTGCCTGCAGGCAGCATTCAGTCTGGTCCCGTTGTTGGTGCACGCTGACGGCACTGCTCCCTCTGTTGACTCATCCGACTGGATATACTTTTAAGTGCCTCTGTTTGAAATTTGTTGAGAAAGCCAGAAGGAAAACACGTGTAACTGCTTACTTCCCATGCATTGCTCCACAGCAGCCGGCAATGCCTACCACAGTCACATCTCATTCCGTGTCCTACTGGAGTCTAAGTTTGCAAGATGACAGATGAAGATGTCAAAGACAAAAAGGGTTGCAATGACTCTTCTAAAACCAGGGAAGTGATGCTAGATCCCCAAGAGAAATTTGGCTCACTAGGGTGGATGGCTAGTTGTGTTAGCTGCAGAAGAGGCTGGTTTTCCAAAGAAAAAAGATCTAGAAGGTGTGCTGAGGGTGGTGAGATAGGGGAACAGGTTGCCCATGGAAGTTTTGGATACCCCCTCCCTGGAAGTATTCAAAGCCAGGTTGGATGTGGCTTTGAGCAACCTGGTCTAGTGGGAGGTGTCCCTGCCCATGGCAGGGGGGGGGTGGACTGGGTGATCTTTAAGGTCCCTTCCAACCCAAACCATTCTATGATTTTACTAAATAATCCAGCCCAAGGAAAAGGCTTGTGATGGTATAATAAAAGTCTTTTAAATATAACGAATACACTACACTGCATTTTTTACACAGGCTGGGGAAAAGTACCTCTTTAAGACAATCTGTAAATAATATTTTCTCCCAGACTTCAGGGGTTGAAGTTTAGAGAAGTCAGGGTTTATTTTCACTGTATTTTCTGTTGAGTATATGTCAGGAAGACAGTTCTTTATATCAGATCATTAACCATTTTGTGCTAGATTTGAGAAATCGTGATGCTAAGTACTAAAGAATCCTACAAGACAGTAACATGGTTATCTTTGTTTCAGAGAGTTTAATTCTTAAAAAAAATATTATGCTTTTAACAAAAAAAAATATCTTGTGTTCAAAGGCTGGGACAGAAAATCTTCTAGCTACAAAATGCTGTTGATGTAGAAGCTGCAGCTATTTATCAATTCGATGAGGATAACTGTGATAACTGCATGGAATCTGCTCTGCAAGACAAATCTCCATCTTTTCACTGCACTTGTCTGCAAAACATCCCACTGCAAAAGCCTGAACAAATGTCCTCAAAATAGAAGGCTGCCTTTGGATTTGACTCTAGGTAGGACTAGTAGAGCCAAGATTGTGGTTTTGCCACATGTACTGGAAAAAGAGCAGCAAAATGGGGCCATTTTAGGGCTAGTGGCCAATTTGCTTCTCAAGATTTCCTTCCTTCTCAAGAAGGTTAATAATCTGCATCTCACCCATACCCCAAACTTGGCCAGCTGCACGATGCCTTGGGAGGTGAACCAGAAGCTTTTTCCTTCCCCTACGGGAGGAGTTTCTCCTTTTGGCTACTCTGTAAGCTGCAGGTGCCCTCAAAGCCAAATGCAGCACAGATAAATAGCAAGGAGGATGATCTTGCTTTCATATAAGTATTAATGCTTTCCCAGAGAGATAAGAGACATGCAGGCACCACTTCCTTTCCTTTCACTGCTGCCTTGGCCCACTCGGAAGTCCTGCAAACACAAACTGGAGAGCTGCTGGGTCAGCCCCCACTGTCTGCACAGCAGAGAAAGGTCAAAGGGGGCCAGTGCCATGGCTTCTCAAACCTACCACCAGCAGGTGTGGACCCAGATGTGTCTTTAAAGGAGGTGTAGTGAGCACCAGGGATCATGCTTGGGCTTCCATTGCAGTGATGCACAACTCACACTAGACCTGCTCAGCCACCACAGCTGCTCACCCTGCTCTGATGGAGCCTGGAGGCACATGGTGACCCTTCACTTGCACTCTGGCCTAATTGTGATATTTCACTCCAACACAGCATTCACTGATTGTCATTTATTAATGTGGTGGTAAACATTGCATTACATCCCCCTTGCTCCAAAGCGCTTCCCTGGAGAGCTGCATGTGCCCCAGCAGCGTGATTAAAAAATTCTTTTCACCCTTTTCTGTAGGTAAAGAGTGTTGCCCCTGTCAAAGGACATATCTGTGAACTAGAAGAGAACTCATAGGCTCATTGATTTTTTTATTGAGCACTTGGGAAGCCCCAAGTCCTGTGTGAAATAAGTATTCAAGGAAAAGCATGTTCTGTGTGCCTATGCAACCTGCCCTTCTCAGTAATGAGTCCCCTGGGTAAGACCAAGCCAATAGGTGACTGCATCTAAGACTGCAGGAGACCTAGGAGGGTGTAATGAGTTCCCTGAATCATTCAAGCCCCACCTCTTTTGTTTAGAAAAATAAACTAGGCTGTGCAAATACTTTGCTGATAACAAAATCTACTGGCAAAATTATTGTATTCTTCATTTTGTACAAAAGGGAAAACAAACACTGGCAAGGATCGCAGTGTGGATATTTATGTCAAACCCAATAAAGGGAAAAAAACCGCTAACACTAGTCAGCATCTGAACCGATATGGAATCAAAAGCCATTTTTGTTAAAGTTGGTTGACATAATCTAAAATAATTCTTAATAAATCCTTTCAACCAGAAAGAGGTAACAAGTTCAGTTAAAATTGTGGAGGATTGTTTCACAAGTTTAAGAAATAAAAATTGAAGAACAAGATAGAAAATGATAACAGAGTACAACAAACAAGAATAAGAGGTTTTTAACAGAGCAGTGACAGTGACAGGGTAAGATACCTTGTGAAAAGATAACACCCATAGGATAGATTCTTATTACACACGCAGATGCTATCGTGGTGATGGTAAGGTTTACCACAGACATAGCATGCATTTTCTTAGACAGGTATGAAAGGTTTACAACAACTAGGAGCAAAGGGTCTTCTTAAGTGACTAAAACATGGATTTTGCTTGTGTGTATGTTCTTCTTTCTGCTTGAACTACAATGTAAGAGATTTGCCTCAAGTGCTCAAGCTGGTGTTGCACTGTAGTTACTGTTTTGAGTTACAAAATGACAGGCCAAAGCGTTTTAAATTCCTCTTCCAGCCATGAAGCAGCTACTGCTGTCTTGCAAGATCCAGCTAGGTTATCATCTGAAGAACATTTAACCAACTTTCATTTCAAATCAATAGATATATTTTCTTTACAATGTGGACTCTCAGTTTTCACTGGAAAGCTCAGCACTCAACATCCTACTCCCATCTTTTTTTCATTGAGACTGAGAAACAGTGGTTCATGGGAGCTAGGGTTCAGACTAATGGTACAAGCTGAAGGGTTTCAGTTCCAGTCCACCAAATGTAAATACTTGTATTTGTTTGTTCTTATTAAATTCTTGATTTTTCCAGAAATTGTATTCTCCCAATGGGTTCCAATTATATCTGCACACTGACAGCTGGGCAGAGACACACCATGGAAGGGATGGTATTTGAACTGCCTTGTGGCTAACTTTGGCAGCAGGATATATTCTTCGTGTCCTAATTCATAAGACAGCCCTATTTTTTTTTCCTGGAAAGCTTCTTCTAAAAGACAAACTGACTTGGCATGATGATAAATGGTCATGGACTTAAATCACAGAAAGGAAAGTACCTTTCAGAACTTTTTCTTTTAAGACTCAGAAAAGTACATGACCTTTGTAAAATTTCCAGTAGGATAAGGTTCATATTCCTCAGTCAGAAACAGCTTATCCTTTTGTTTCAGAAATAGATGGGCAGCTGAAGAAACTGATAAAAGAGACCTTCTCCATGACGTGCAGATTGATCCATTATAATATGAAGAACGAAGACTGAACAATATTTCAAATTCCTACATTATAGCAGAAATATATTGTGATATGTAGTTCTTCTCTAAACTTGCTTTCTAGGTTATCCTTGCCCCCTCTCCTTTTTTTTAACAGATCAAATGTTTCACTAGAAATTTTTTTTTAACCTGTAACTAATTCGTTCCTAATGAACCAGTCTGCTGTACAGAAGATATTTTTGATTATTAAAAATGCAGTCTCTTACTGGAGGAAAGTAAAAGAGGGAGAGAAACAAGGGAATTTCTGAGCACTGCAGCCACAAGAACAGGCTCTTATTATAAGCACATAGATATCTATATTTATATCTATTTATCTGTCTAGGTGGAGCTGCCCTGGGATCAGAGGACTCCTAAAAGTTTCATACAAAGGAAGTCATATGCTCTGCTTTATGAATTTGCTAGGAGAGGAGTTTGCCTGTCATCTTACCAGTCTTCAATTTTGAGCCTAATAAAATCAGTTGAATATGAATCTTCAGCAAGATATGGCTATAAATTGTAGGGAATTCCTTTTGGGACACTGTATTTGTTGATTCAGGGCTACATGACTCAATTTGTTACTTTAAACATTCCATTCACGCATACATAGCCACATAAAATGAGAAATCACATTCTTGTGAAAGTCCTAGAGGTCAGTAGGTCAGTGCCCCATGCCAAATTTCACTTGAGTCCAAGCCAGGTTTGCTCAGTTCACATATACAATGAATGAGAAAATACAGTCCACAAATTACAGTAGATGCTCAGCAATTGAAAGATATTTAGTTTATACCTCACAGAACAGGGCCAAAATATTTTGCTCCTATTGTGCAACCACCCAGCAGTGAATGGAGGCTAAGGAAGTACAACTTAGTTAAAGCACAGAATTAAGACCAAGACAACATTTGATACCAGCCAAATCCCTCTTCTCACCAGCTCCTCTAATTCTGAACTACAGTAATATTCTGCAGGTTACATTGGTGCAAGACTCCAGAAAGTGTCTTAGAAACACAAAATTAATTGTGTGCTTGCTGGTTTCATTAGAACAGTCATTGTAACAGAAAATGTTCAGAAAGCATGAAAATAAGTGAAATAATAAATCTCTCCTCATAGGACTTTCCTTTTCATTATTTAGTCTGTTCAAGGTAGAGAAGGATTATGCACATGCTTCTGTAACACATTTTAAGCAAACAAAGAAAAATCAGTTAATCTCCCCCTCTATGGAAGCTATAGATTAGTCTGCCTTGCTTTGTTACATGGATCTTTTAAAAGAGAGGATTAAAACAGGCAAACACAAAGCAAGCTACAGCAACTGAAGTTAGGGAATGCTTTGGGGGAAAAACTTTTCCTAAAAAAGCAAACTGATTGTGTTTCCAAGCTGGAGGGTTTGAGCCCTCCTGAGCTTCTCTGAAGGCAAAAAAGGTATAACAGTCTAAGACATGCTCTCAGTAGTAAGTTCCCTCCATCTCTAAATATTCAACAGCAAACTCATCCTTTCAAACCAGGGCAGTGCTTCCCTTGCCCATGTCTGCAAGGTGGGAAGGCAGGTAGGGGATGGGGAGTCAGGAGAGCATTATGCCAATCCTCTACTGTTGTAGGGCTTGTCTGTTAGCCTGTACCCTGTCTGAATGGCTTGCAAACAGTTCACAACACTTTAAAGTCTGGCCCCAGGACCTTGCAATTCACATTTGACACTCGTCTCAAGGATCCTAACATAAAAAGTATATTACTACCTCATGCTCTACAAAAAGCATATTTTGTAACAGGAGGTACAAAATGAAAAGGAGGCACCTTTACCTTTCCAATACCAAACTCCCCATTTATATTTTAGGATTATTAAAAGTTTGTTGAAAGAAAAAGTATAAGAGATGCAAGCAGAATATGAGCTACCACTGCTGGCAAACAAAGCCACTTCCACTAACAACAGGTAACAAATACATAGCAGAGGAGCAAGTGGTGGAGAAATAAGAATACAAGAAAAAAAAAGACAAACTAACAAACTAGCAACATGTCAAAACATACAATTTTGGTAACAGCTATAGAGACTTGTATAAGGGAAGCATCATAAGCCTGCAAGCAGAAGTGAATTGCCTGATACTATGATGACAACTACAGAGAGAAATGGCTAAACAGTAGCAGAGGAGGTAGGGTAGGTAATTTAGAGAAAGAAAACAGGCTTCATTAGAAATGCCTAGCCAGGTAAGAATATTACTCAGCAAGATCTAGTAGATGGTGAATTGTCCCCTACAGTTGGAGAACACAGAAAAAAGCCCAAGTTACCCTGGAAACAGGAAAATTAGGAAGTGAACAGAATTACCATGACTCTAGACCCATCAGGGCTATCCCAACAGCAGATAGATATCTGGATCTTTTTTGTCCTTTACCTGACTGATTTCCCCTGCTTCTGTCTAAGTCTTGGTTGTTTCCTGTAGGAAACACTTTTTATTCACTTTAGCAATACAGAGTAGTCCAGAGCGTATCTCCCTCTCTAACATACAGGTTTAGAAACAAGCTACCCCACTCAGCTTTCAGAGCTAGCTTACTATTATGGATGGAAACTTCTGGTACTTTTGACACTACCTTCTAAAAAAACAGCTTCCTTCAGCTGTACTAAGCCTATAACATTCTCTACCTGTTTATAACTTGAAACCCTCACTACTTTCCTTCTGAAGTCTCCAGAGACACCAAACAGCTGAACGAGGTGATCCTAATCAGTTGCAATCACTGCTCCTTATTCCTCTTTCTTCGTGAACTTCTTGGCTGAATGAGTCAGTTATGGTGAGTGCAGCAGAGAGTACAGACAGCTTTTGCTTTGTCCCAGGCATATTAAGAGGTGAGTGACTCTTTTATGATGTTACTTGTTTTGATGAGTGTTCAGTATGTTTTTCCTCTCAATGTTTTGCTCAATGGAAGGCTTCTCCTGTGTGTTCTCACAAGTTAGCTGGTTATAATGGGTTGCATGTGCTGCCTCTTGACTAGGGTGGAGGAGCTGAAGAAATTGAGAGACTCTTAAGGGTATTTTGCAGGAGATACACTTCTAACAGCTTTGCCAAAGTCTGAAGTGCACAGAGTTGAGTAGCTCCTCTGGAGGCACCTTGTAGCACGGTATGAATTTACTGGAGGAAGGGGCTTCTTCCCTGACAGTCTCCAATTGCTGTACTATGAGCCTATTTCCACTCTGTTCTCAGTACCATTTGCTTGCATCACTTGCTACCCATATTTTCCATATATCAGACTTAAGTTACAGAGATGTGGGTAAAAGATATTTTAAATTTCCAGCTTACCCACACAAATTGGTTCTGCTTATTGCCTCTCCTTCCTTGTGAATTATAAGGCCATCAGCTTAATCTTACAGTGTCCTACTCAGAGTTGAGCGGTCAGGTCAACATTTCCCTTAAAAAAAAATTTTAAAGTCCTACATTTTTCTTTATCAAAGGAAACCTTTTTAGGTTCCTAGATCAGTCTGTTAATTCAGTTTTGCTGGTACACTTCATTCTTCCCAAATCATATGTAGGAAAGGGTTCATGGGTACCAAGAAATATTATACAGCTAGGAACAAGGAGAGACTGAGACTTTTTAAAAATATTCTGACATTGGCAAAGGTTGTCTATCATGGCATATAGAAAAAAGTACAGCTTGATACAGAAATCATTGCACATAGATTTATAAAAGTGCTCCTTCATATTTGGATTTACACAGAGATATTTAAATAGAAGTATTTTAAACACTTTCAAATCTGTAGTTTGCTGTCAATATTAAGGATGTTACAGTATTTCTTACGAGTCAAAATTGCCTGTTTCCCTTTATATGGAAATTGTAATTTATTTTTTTTTAAATAGATCTCACTACTGTAAAACTAAGTGTCTATCTTTGGGAGATCATTGTATTCCTTTTTCAGGAGCCAGGGCTTAACAATGCTGTAGGAAAAAAAAGAATCTATATGGCAAATCTTGTAGTACAAGTTTTTGTGGTTAACCAAGAAACATGCCATGAGTCAAGCCTTTGGAAACAGTATAGTAATTAAAGACAAATGCTATGACATAATCATTTACATGCAGCAGAATGATTTTTAGATTAAATCTGGCTTGACCCATTGCTCAGCAAGTGTTATCTGGGATTCTTGAAAGTCATTCATTTATTTACATACTAATTTGGCCCATATGTTTTATTAAAAACAAAAGCCTACATTTCTCAGAGGAGTGAGCTCTATTCCAGCTCTGGTTAATGAGTTTGGTCAAGCAAGGAAAGGACTTGTTCCAGTTGGTACTATATGGAGATACTCGTAAAACAACATAGAAAGTTTTGGCTTTTTTCTCCCCAGATTTACACTTTTTAAGTGCAGGTGAATGAATGTGTCCTGCTTAGCTGCACTATCAATCACGCACTTGTACACTACACATTGTAAATTAACTAATCTATAAAGTTAAGACAGTGGATGAACCAGCTAATGTGGCTAAGGCATCTGGGCATCCCTTGAAGGGGAAAAAAGTGAATATATAAACACTAGGCACACACCTATGTCTGCATCAAGATATTGATGGATGCAGATATTCCTTCATGTAACCATTGAGCTTGAATCTACTTTTTCTTTCTTGTCCAGCCAGAACTGCATTACTACCAGTTCAGACAGCTGAAATGCTTCTGCTGGAGATAAGCTGAAAAAGAGGAAGGAGCTTTACATGGATGAAGTTTCACAAAGAAATAATGCAGTGCTTGCTGATATTGAAGCCCTGACATGAGAATGAGATCAAGGTATATTATACTTTTGACCTGGCATAGCCAGAAGCAAAAAAGTTATAGCTAAAAGACTGATCTATATAAAAAATTGAATAGAAATAGAGGAAGGACATTTTGGTTCTGGAATTCTGGGTTGCTTCCTCCTTCCTTCCCTGCTCTTTTCTTCCATTTTGTAGTGTGGGCTAATGGAAAAGAAGGGATTAGAAAATGACAAAACAAATGGTATGAGGGAGGACTAAATTTGATGTTTCTGCAGGAAAAGAGGAACATTTTCCAAATGGAAACATTCCCCAAAAGGCTATTTTTCTAGCCAAAAAGTGATCATGCTCCTTTCATGCAGAGCAGTGAATTTCTAAAGTAGAGTGTTGTAAGCAGCTGTCAGGAAGGAAAGGTTAGGCTTTATTTTAAGTTGGTCCTCACACATAAAAGAAGCTTCTAATGACCTACACAGCTTCCTATCCTCAATTGGTGCCTACTCCCACAGAGACATAAGACAGACCAGTACACTGATACTGGGCAGGCGCCTATGTGCAGGCAGCAAGTGTCATCACTCAGCAGGCCCTGGGGAGTACCAGCTGTTAATACTTGTGTGGGAAGAGAAGCACTTCAGAAGACAGAAGTTAGGCTTAAAATAAAATATGCATTGCCTTGGGTACAGGTGAGAGTACAGCTGGATGCCTCCATGGGACTAGACCCAGCTGCTAATTCCTGCTCAGAGTGAGTGGAAACCAGTGCCTGATGCCTCTGTTCTGCTTTGGAGAGTCACAGCCAGCTGTAATGCAGTTGACAGTGTTGAAGTCATATATGAGGACACAAAAATAGTTTCCCCCAAAGTCCCCACGTTTGGATCCTGTTGCTTTTACAGCACTGCAATTCTCATCCCTTAGCACTGAGGCTTGCGTTGCAAGTAAAGAAACGGGGACTCTGGCCCTAAGCATTCAAAAAGAAGTATGAAAATGATTGCAATATAAGCTAATATCATCCATCGTGTTTCTCAATTTTTCATGCATAGAAATATGAGATGCAGGAGGTGCAGCTTTCTTGATTTGCTGGGGATTTATTTTCTTTTTTAATTATTTCCTTAGGAGAGGTGATAGCTGATTCAAAGATGCATTTACCATTAAGTTCTTGGCTCTAGTATTTTAAACAGCCTTTTTCTATCTGTGGCAGCTTTTACCTTTGCTTAAGCCTCACAAACCCAAGATTTACAAGCTAATGAACACTAACTAACAATATGTAGACGATACCCTGTGCACTGGCTGTTTGGTGTAGATAACTAAGGCTTGTGAGTTTACTCTCAAATTGACTGCCTAAGCCTGGATATCTGCTGAGATACTTTATCCTTTTATGAGGGTGAATCCAGAGCGCACGGAGTAATGCATAATAAAATTAGTTTGAGAGGGGAAAAAGAGAACAAAAAGATAAGCACAGTAAAATAAGCTCAAATGACTTCACTATTCAGTAATGACTCCTACCAAATAACTGCATTGTAGTTTTATCTTTCCAACCAAGATTGTGTTAATGCTCTAAAATTAAATCTCTTGTGAAAGTTATCTGGAATTTCTCAAACAAGTTTTAAAGGGGTTTATTTTTTCATCAGAGGTCATGCCTCAAGAATTTGTAGGAATTCCGCCTGGAAAGTAATAATCAGTGGAAACTGGCAGTCAAAGCTAATTTATATTACTCTTCCAGATAAAAATTCCTTCCGTCTTAGACCTGCATTTCAAAAAAGATGATTATCACTCTTGAGAGAATACATCAGTGAAAAAAGAGAAGGAATGACTTAAGAGACGTCTCTCCTGCATCTGTAGATTTGGGTTTTATGGTGGTTTTTTTCCATAATCTTTCCTTCCGAAATGTGTGAAGGGCAGAGGCAAAAGGGCAGGAAAGGGAGAAGGAGAGGTATGTATGAGGAAACACCAAAGTCAACTTAAGAAATCAGCTGCTTGGTAATTTCCCAGGAATTTCAGAATAAGTGACTTCAAAGCAGGATGACACTTCACCACACAGATGCTAGAGCCTATTTCTTTTTGTTCTGCTTGTGGTGTTACACCATGTCTGCCACTACTGTATCTGGCTTTCTGTCAATATTCAGTTTAATAGGTTAACTGCTGCAAGAAGAAAAACAAAGCCTTCTGACTCTACTTTTAAAAGCTTCCATCTCTGCATGCTGTTGGGCCAGTTGTCACTCACTGACTCTCAAACTCCTCTCCACACCACCAGGCAGAGGTTGAAATGGCAAAACTCCTAATGCATCTACAGAGTCAATCCTGGACTGTCTGTCTCTGTGTGGGAAAAGGATTCAAAGGAATGTGCACTAGCAAAGTCAGAAGAACATGAGAGCATCTTTGGCAAGGACACCTTAGGTGGCTGTCATGTGTTTTCACATGTGCCTTTTTCATATGCTGGCCCTGCTGGCAGACACTGCTTGCCTTCAAAGTCTCATAGACTAAACCCCGTTCAAAAGTGGTATTGGTGAGATCTGGTGTTTTGGTGTTAATCATCTTTCTGCAGGGCAGCCCAGAATGATTGGCAGAGCAGCCTCTGCTTGATTTGTCATCAGCCTCACAACTGCAGCACTAATCAACCACCAGCAGCACTGGTTCACATGAACTGCTTGTAGAAAACCATGTTAAACAACCCCAAGCAAAGGAAAGAGCGAGATTGTTTAATTGGATCTCAGTCTGAGATGCTGCCAAATGCTGCATAGTCCATATGCACATTACAAAACAATATGTTTTTGCTGTTCTCCAGCACAGTCATGCTAGATTAGATATTCTCCTGTTCAAGCACAAAGCAGAACATTTGTGAATATAGGAAGTCTTCTATTTATTACAAATTCAATCTCTTTTTATTGCAATGTTTCAACAGGCTTTTTAACTTAAATCTGTCAGTGTCACACACACGTGTATGTGTGTGTATATTTATTTTTTCCACAGAATTCCAAATCATAATTTTGGTGTAAGGCCATCAATAATCCCATGTGCTTCAGAGAGTAGGTAATCCTTTAGGAGTGGAAACAGAAGACAGATTTGCTTCCAATGGTGAGCTCATTCCTAGGTCACCATTGAAAGCAGAAAAAGAAACATGCTCCAAAATAAACAACAGTTTGAACTCGAAAGCATTTTTCTTTTAGGGTGCCCAGCTTTGCATGAAGGAATTCCTTCAAATTCTCCTTAACTGTTCTGAGTGATATTTTGGTTTCCCAGGTCATTAGCGTGCATTCCCAGTGCGCACTGTGACAATGTACTGACTCTGGGATGCATTTTGAAGAGAGGATTTAAAAGAAATACGTAACCAGATCCCTCCCAGGCTCACAGTTGAAGCTACTTGGAGAGGGGAACACAGGGGTGGACACAAAACCAGTTATGAACAATGCAAATAAAGACCTCGACTTGGTGAGCCAGACAAACCTGAGTGAGTGCCAGGCAGTTTAACTTTTCCTAATCTAGAGTTTTGCAGCAACTATTGGCTAGCAGATAACTGTAGATTTGCATCTGTAGACTTTTGGAATCCTTCTCCAATTAACCAAATAAAATACAGTTTCAGGTGTGCTGCATAAAAGTGATCAATGAAAACTCCAAACTGGTTACCCTTAGACAAAACAAGAAAAAGCACTTGCTTGTGAAGGTGACACATAGGAGTACCATGTTGTGTAGTAGCAGGTGAGGACTTCCCAGTGGACCTCCTTACCAGATTGAGGGATTTCTGTGGCAGAGGAAATACCACACAAAAATAGACTATTTTCCAATAACTTGACTTTCATTCAAAGGAATATCTGCCTTTTGGAAATCCAGGTCAGTGACTGGTAATATACGGGTTGCCTCTGAAGTTGAGGTAGATCACTGACAATTTGGAACAGCAGCACAAAACCCCTCTGTCACAGAGTGAATATTTGGTTTACAGAGAAGCAGAACAAATGGTTGGATGAGGTAAGATATCCTCAGTGGAGGACTCCAACACATAAAATAGCTGGACTCATCTGCAATGACCAGCCAAACCCATCCTTGATAAGGGGAGTTGGGTAGGAATTGGGATTTGTTGCTGGACAAGCACATAGTGACTGCAGTGGAGTGGTGGTCCTTTCTCTGAAGGGACAGAAGATGGGAAGGAATTGATGGACCTATTAACTGAGTGAAAGGATTTTCGCTTGTATATTCAGATGTTTGAAAGTTAGGGCATTCTGCTGCTGTTGGGAAATAGACAGTCTTTATTTCTTCTTTAGAGTTGGATGCCATAATTAGGGAGAGCTATATTCAGAAAACAAACAGAGGTTCAATATAACAGTGTTTCATTGGTTTGTCATGGTTTTATGAAATTGGTCTTGCTGATATTTTTCAAGTTGATAAATAAAATGGTTTAGTATTTGATAAGTAAAGTTGTTTTTCATTTAAAATATCACCTACTTTTATTAAATAAAAAAATGTGAATTTGAAACAATGGAAAAAGATAAGGTCAATGAATAAGAAAAGTTATTCATACATTTGTTTCAGATACCTTAATCTCATGTTACTCCCCTGACTCATGGTCAGATTTGTCTTGCTTAGAAAAAAGTATGCTAACAGGTCTGAAAGCTGTGTCCACTGGGGACCTCCATCCTTCCTCCCAAATGGAGGCAGAGGAAACTTGTTTTAAATGTATTTCCTCCCATATATCCATCTGCCTTAAAGACAAGGGGTGGCCTCCATCCAACTCATTCAGTTATCTGCTCTCAAAGGTCTTTTAAAATATGCTGTCAAATAAACAAATTATTTAACTCCAGCTAATCAAATCAAATAACTCATAACTATCTTAAAAAAAAAAAACAACACAAAAACCAACCTGAATCACACAGTGATTTCTTCATTCCCAGCTCTCTAACTATACTTACAATCATTATCTAGGCCTTTGTAACGATAGTTTCTTATTCCCTTTATAACAATAATTGCAGTGATGAAAATTATTTACCAAAATAACACAACTATGGAGAAGAAGTAAACCCTAAAGATTCATAGGCATTACATTTGATAGGTAAGCCAAAGCTGCTGGGAACAAAACTTGTTTGAGCAGAAGGAATTTACTTGCCTACCTCTATTAGAGCTCAGACACAGTCAGAACCTCAGAGGTACTAGAGGAGATCTGCTGAGACCATACAGACACTTTTCCTGCAAAGGTTGACTTTGTAATTATTTTCTTGGCTTGTGACTTTCCTGCCAGAGACATTTTTTTGGCTTGGCTTTGCATTCACTGTCATGAAGTACAGATGGTGACACCGGTGGTGTGACTGTCTGCTCTTTCCTGAATGACTTTTCAGCTTGTCCTTTGCCTTTTATTCTTTGGAGGTGGGGGCAAATACTTTGCCAATATAGTTCTGTCCATTATTGTTGGTATCTTTTTTCCTTATCCCTCAATTTAAACTGCAGTCAGTCTCCTTTGAGTCATTTTGATCATGGGAGTAAAAACTTGTCATAACAGGACTGAGGAAAGACATTTTGAATTTCTCAGTGTATGGTAACTGGGAAGGTTTAGTAGAGTTGCTGTTCTAAGAAGTTAAATGCAGCTAACAAAGTACAGACAGGATCAAACCTCCATTTTTATCATGTTTCTATGGTTTCAGAGAAGACAGGATGCCTTTATTCTCTTTTTATCCTCCTCTCTTCATTCTCCCCCCTCTTGCACTGGCCTCCCACTCTCCAGAGCAACTTTCATTTGTACCTACCTTTCAGCAGAAAGCTGGAGAGTCAGCCAAATAACTAGTATTCTGTATTTATTTACTACCAAAGTGCTCTTAGTATGGTCTCCACTCAGGAAGAGGGGAAAGACGTTCACCCTGGAATCTCTAGCCAAGGCTTTTTATGGGCGATATAATCCAGTTGTAGATCCTGATTTATGGAAGAGTACCAGGCTGTGATGAACAAATTACAGCTCCCACCAGACATTTCAACTTGTGTTCTCATGCAGGAGCTTTTAGGCATTGCTTTGTACATTCCTGAAATTGGAAATGCTTCCTTGTTCAGGAATGGGAGAGGAAGGGAGGACATCTTTATATTAAATGTTTTTAAAGTATAAAAATAAGTCACTACAGTTAAATGCCTTTTTTTTTTCTGTCCTTAATCAGTTTTAACCAGCTTGTTCTCTTTATTCCTCATTTCTGCCTGCTCCTGCCCTGTTCCTGAACTGTTACTGGCTGTACCAAAAGGCGAATCAAACTTTTCCTTTGTAATTACAGCTTAAAAAAGTGTGGTGGTTATACAGTCTCATATTTTCCAACACCACTCTGAATAAACTGGTGAAATTTCTGTAAAAAAAAAAAAACAACAAACAAAACCAAAAAACAAACCAAACAATAACAAAACAAAAACAAACCCAAACAACAACAAAACTAAACAACAAAACAAAACAAAAACAAAACAACAAAACAAAACAAAAACCAAACCAAACAACGATACAAAACAAAAACAAGCCCAAACAACAACAAAACAAAACAAAAAAACAACAAAACAAAACAAAAATGAAACAACAAAACAAAACAAAACGCAAACCAAACAACAACAATACAAAAAAAATAAACCAAACAACAGAACAAAACAAAAAACAAAGAACAAAAAACCAAAACAACCCAAATTCATCTAAGAAGTTACGACATTGAAATTATAATAAAGTGATGATTATGTTCCAGTGTCATTCTGTATAATGGTGGTGCTTAAAGGGAGTTAGATCCTGTTTTAACAATTTCTAAAACCTCTGATTGTTTTCACCATTTGTTTCTGTCTAGGTTCAGGACCAAAAAATGCCATTACAGCATTTAAAAACTAATTTCAAGATATTTTAAGCAAGGGAATCTACCTGAAAATGATGATATATGATTTCTAGCTCAGTTATATGCATAGACTTGGCTAATTATACAAGTTGCACAGTTCTCAGAGACCCTTTCTAGAAGGCACTTCTGGAACACCTGATGTAAAAGAATTTTTAAAGGGATGACAGATGTAGTGACAGGATGGCTTATGCAATGGACACTTCAAGTTAGTAGAGGTAAAAGATTGAAAATGAGAACATTTCTTAAGATTAAAACATCTTGTAAGTTTACCTAGAAAAAAATTCCAAAGGAATACTTATCACAATTCCTGAAATTTACAATATCTTAATGAATTAAGATTTCTCTACATAAGTGTAAAAATGTACTTAAAATACAACAGGTTTTTTTTCTGAAAAAAACATAACAAAACAACCCCCCCAAATTTGTAATTTTCTGAAAAAAAACCCCAGAATTTGTAATGTGTTATTAAAAAATAAACCCAAACCAAAACAGCAGAACCCAAGAGCTTGCTATTTCCCCACTTATAACACTCTACATTTCAAAGCTTCACCTTAGCTATTGTGCCATAGGGAGGTTAATATCTGGATTTTAAAAAAATAGAAAAAAAATGGATAGTAAATATGGGTTCTTGAATGAAATCTTATTTCAGATAAGTTTTCTATGAAAATAATTTCTTTGTAGAAAGAAGTAAAATGATTGCTGTGGCACTTAAAAATAAGCCATATGGTATTTATTTTGGAAAAGAATCATCATTTGATTTGAGCAATTTATCAAATAAATATAATGGTAGGCACTGCCTAAGGTTAGTATGTGGAGCTGTAACAAGGCTCCTGGTTTAAATTTCTAATTCTTCCAATAACTTATGGACAAATCACTTAGTGTTTTTATCCTGTCAGAAAATTTTGTAAAACTTCCCTTGAACACTGGCAGCCAAGTTACTGGTATGTCCTAAGAGGAGATGAAGCATCTGTATCTTATCTTCCTTGTTTGCAAATTACTGATAATAACAGCCATCTCATGCAAATATTGTGACACTCAAAAGAGAATAGTGATATTAAAAAAGGAACAAAACAATATTGAGCAAAGGTCAGAAGAAAGCTACCACATATGAGATGGAAGGTGTTATTCACGTTTTCTCATTACTACTTTATGATCAGTATTAAAGATATATGTATAGTACCCTCTCACAACTGAGGACTCTATGGAAAGTTCAAACTGATAACATCTTATTAAATACAATTTAGCTGTCCTCTTTAACCAAATGAAAAGGTCCGCAACTTGTATCTAAACTGAGACATACAGGTTGCCTTGCAGACCAGACAAATGCTCGGGATATGACTAAAGTCAGACGTTCGTGCTCACTGAAATTGGCAATAGAGAGAGAGGTCAGTGGGCAAACCTTCTGGGTTTTGGATGACTGGCTGTGGTTGCTTCAAGTTGTTTTCCATTGCACTCATCGCTTACTTTCAAAATACCTTTTGGCAAGCAATAAATAAATAAAAATTTAGGTTCAGAGCCTTTACAATAAATTCAGATCCTTAATCCACTCTTATGAGGGTAGGAATTCATTCTCATAGTTGGACACTGAATATCTTCAAATGTCACTTTGAGTTTCTGTAGTATCTTCAGAAAGAACTTGAAATTCAAGTCTCTATATAAAGAATGTATTTTTTTGGTTTTCATTAATCCATCCTTTGTCAACATTCTACCTGTTTACTGTAAACGAATTTCTTTCAGTCACTATCTTTAAAAAGCACAGCTGAGAAGACAGGGCAAACCAAAGTAAATTAATGCTATTTTAAAAACTTTTTTTCATTGTAAGAAAATTCATAGAGCTATATTACCCTGACCAGTTTTAGCTTTTATGTTTTGAGAGTACTCTATGAGGTGGATGTTTTACAATATGTATCACCTAAAGGGATTTTTCTTTACCAGGAGCATTTTAGAATTAAACTCTTGCCAAAACTGTTAGATTTGCATGAAAGGGATGTTGCAGACTTTGTGACAGTGATGAATTTTGTTTGCAATATTAAATATGTGCTTGCAGCAAAACTGTTTTGTGCCAACGGGAGGTATGTATTCTGAGGAAGGTGGCAAGTGTCTGGCTTTCTGGTAATGCAGAAAATTAATGCTATATTTCATGGAAATGTATAGTGTCTGATGGGAACAAGATTTTGAATCTGTTAGAGTTAAATTTAAAATTTTTCAGGTGCTTTTCTGAAAGTGCATGTATGCCTGAGTAGCTTTTTCGGAGGTGCCTAACCATATATGAATTATTTCTCTGAAATAAAGTTTCATTAGAATAACACTATTTCTGTCATTTTTGGTGGTTAAATATAAAATTCATTCCACAAAATCTGGATCAACTGGCTTTCCACATAAAAGATCTCAAAATATTTTGTAATATATGTGTCTCCACCTCAACCCAAACCTACCTTCTATGTACGGCAGGGTGAACTTTGAGCTAAAAACTATTCTGAGCTTTATTTTAAATTGACTCTGTTAAAAATCCCATTTCTTTTTAAAGGGACAATGACAGAGCTGGGGCTCTTTAGTTTGCAGAAGAGGAGACTGAGGGGAGACCTCATTCATGTTTACAAATATTTAAAGGGTGAGTGTCACGAGGATGGAGCCAGGCTCTTCTCGGTGACAAACAATGATAGGACAAGGGGTAATGGGCACAAGCTGGAACACAGGAGGTTCCACTTAAATTTGAGAAGAAACTTCTTCTCAGTGAGGGTGACAGAGCACTGGAACAGGCTGCCCAGAGAGGTTGTGGAGTCTCCTTCTCTGGAGACGTTCAAAACCCGCCCGGACGCCTTCCTGTGTAACCTTATCTAGGTGTTCCTGCTCCGGCAGGGGGATTGGACTAGATGATCTTTTGAGGTCCCTTCCAATCCTCAACGTTCTGTGATTCTGTGATTCTGTGATTCTGTGATTTGAAAACCTCAGTCTCACAGGAATCTAATGTGATTTAACACCCTAGGGCCTAAGGGAACTAGAACTGAGATGTAGCACTTTTAAATTTTTTTTTTTTAACTTCAAATTATTGAATTAAACATAAGGGTGCCTGTCTTAAGAAATTATGGGGTTTTTTGAGATTTAATCACAGAAGAATGTTTATGACAATAACCTGACTGGATCTACCACATGGCTTATTGTCTTTTCATTGCCATTGTCTCACTCCTTACAGCTTAAGCAACACTTCTGTAGTGCTTTGTCAAAATCCGGGCTACACAAAGGCAGCTATATATTATTCACTGAGGGACTCCAGATCTGTTTTGTATGAAGCTACTAATGAGCTAATGTGTTGTTACTGCTTTGGAAAGCTGATATATGCGCCCTGACATGGCCTTCAGCTGAAGAGCAATGGGGACTGAGGCCTGCTTTATTGCCTTGACTGGATTTTTTTTTTTTTAGAAAGGAGGCAGCCACATAATGGAGATGCTAATCTACTGTACTTCAGATCTCCCTTGAATGACTTTATTGGTTTAGACAAAAAGCTGTGCCTATTAATCCTTGCCTGTGCCCAAATAAGACTTGGTTCCAGCTAAAATTGCTTTGAAAGATGTTAATTAGCATTTTGCAGAGAACTGAGTTTGTGATCCTGCCATTTATGCAACGAGAAAGTGGATTAGGATCATTAGACAGAACGCACCTGCAATTCTAGATGGAAATAATTGTCATCCATAATGCCAATTTAATTTTAGTCATCATAATCAGAGTAGAAAGTTTTAATGTCACATTCTCAAAAAACTAGAATCTCTAAAAAAGCCAGATCATGCAAGTATCTTTGATTCCTTGTTTTTCTTTTATTTCACCTTACTAAAAACTAAGAACACTTTGCCAATAACATCGGCTCTTGGCAAGATAACAAGCATGGACAAGAAACAGAAACTTAAGAGGAAAAGAAAGACAGGTCTACTGTATCTTGTTTCTTCTTTCAACAAGCAGTTTTTGTTTCTTCTTATTTTACAGCCAAAATCTTTGAAATGCAAGGATTTTGTTAATTTCATTTTGATTTTTTTTTATTTAATTGAAGAATGAAGACACATATAAAAATAAGAGCACTGAGGAAAGCAATAGTCATCAACAGGCCTGTTAGGATACTGCCGCTGTTGTTTCTGTGCTCCCTGCTGGACTGTAGGCTGGGGAGGGATCTTCTGGGCTCTTTGAACCACTCAATAAGTGCATTATGCAAGTTTCTTTTGTAACTAACCATACTCTAACTGAAAGTAGGTCAGTGTTTCACCCATTTCTCCTGACCACAGGACTGTTCCAGACCCTCTACCTAAGCTTCTGAAAGCTTCATTTATTCATGAATTGTTTGAGCTCATTTGTTCATGGGCCAAAAGTATCCTTTAGTTTAAGTAATTCTTTCCTTTCCCCTTAATCCCCATGACTGGCTCACAGATCAGTCATTTTGCTGTGCAAGTGTTTACCCTCCCTCCACAGGAGACACATGCTTTGATTTAGTTAATCTTTCCAGAGCACAGATGACCAGAGCTGTGTAGTGTAGTTTTGATGCTATCTCACTACCCCGATTATCAATGGTGTTGTTCCTTCTCTTATTGAAATCCAGTGAAGAAAGAAAGGTTGCAAACTTCTCAGAAATGTTTAAAGGATATCAACCAGTTGCTTGCATTCTAGGGAATTTTGGAAATGTGAATTCCTACTGTACTGAAAATTATTTGTATAAGATGAAATGAGCATCATCCTAATGAGACCTGTATTTAACTGATTGACTATTTTCATCCTAAGCAACTTCACACTTATTTTCAGTTTTACGCATCATCTAGCTGGTGCCAGGAATTGGAAGGTAATTTTGCTTAGTGATTCTGCGGTGCTCTAACAGGTGGAACAAGTTTGAGGATTCATCTGAGTTAAGGTAGTTGCACAATACTAGTCAAAAATCCATTCTTCAATCAGCTCCCTTCTTAGGTCAGCAGCTGAACTTAAGGAAAAAAGCATTAAAAGGCAAACAGATTCCAAGCAAACATTAATATCTTAAATATGTTTAAATAAAAAATAAAATTCATAAAAATAACCCAAGTTCAACCAAGAACATTTTGTTCACACTGAAACCTAGGTGCGTTGCTTCATTCTTTGGCTAAGTTTTTAAGACATTCTTTTACAGTCTAAGAGCTGAGGTAAATTTTTAACTGAACCTTGATAATGAGTTAGTCATGAAAAGTGGCTAGCAACTTAGAAAGGGATGTGAAAATAATCTGCACTTCAAAAAGTGAAAGAAAAACAAAGGCATTTCTGAAAGGAAATCCTGCATTTAAAAATTTTCATAGTGAAGTACTTGGATGTTTTCTAAATCATTTCTGCCCTCTTTGGGATCAAAAGAGTTTGTAAAAAAATCTAACTGCTCACCTATAACAAGGGCAGGGCAAAGCAACATAACTTCAAGGTAATGAAATTCTGCACCTGACTTCAACCACTTGCTTCCCTCCTGTACCAAGATCTCTGCAGTTGGAGAAGTTTGCAAATGCGGTTAGAAAGCACCTGAGGCAGCTTCTTCTGCAGGCAGCCAGCACAGCTGGGGAGTTACCCAGAGAGCATGGGAAAAACATCCATATTTTGATCAGTGAACTGACTGCTCTGAGTCAGGATATGGCTGTTCTTCAAAGGCTGTAATTGTTGATGAGCAAACCCTGTTCTGCGCCCAGAGAGCTAGCACAGTTTCTCTCAAGGTTTCATTAACTCTGGGTCTTTAGATGAACTATAAAAATATTTGGAGGGGTCTTGTTAGAAATTAGCTAGAACATCATATGGAAGATAATTTCTTCTGTGATTTCTCTTGGAAAAAAATTACATATTGTTTCTAAGTTAAATATGGACTCCCAAGTGCTGTAATAAATGCTTTCTTATAACTTGTTTAATAGATGTAGAATAGAAAAACCCCTAACCTCTTAAAAAGAATACAAAGTTTTCCACTGGGCGCTCTGGTGCTCTTGAACACAGGTTTAATGAAAAATGTTTGGTAAGTATGTAAGTCAGGTTGACTGGTGTGTGAATGAACAAGTGGATTACGAACACACTTTTACATACATAGAAATAGAAAAAATGCATAGGCATAACTTGTAAGTGCAGTTATTAATATGCAAAACAGGTTTAAAACATCTGTATTGGTCCTGGTTTATCCTCATCTTTTTCCTCATGGAGCCATCCATCTCAGAGGAAGCTTGAAAATAGATCAAATTACATTTCTTGATCATTTGCAACAACTATTTTTTTTTAAAAAAAGCTTATTTGCTCCCCCTTTTCCAAAATTAATGCATCAAAGCAAGCCTCAGGAGCCATGGATTTCTACTCTGCTGCTTAGATCCCCATTGTTTTACTAGAGATAGGCATTTCAACACAGGAAACATTTTGTAAGTTTCAAAATTTCACATCTCCAACCAAGATATTGAAATACTTGCTTAAGATTCCTTTGTGACTTTCATTTGTCCTCAAGGAAAGCACAAAGCACAAACTTTCCATCTTTCAACACAAAACAGACTATTACAGACCAAAGTGGAAGAGAAATGAAAGTCAAAATCAAATATGGCTGCCCCTTGATGAAATAAGGAGGGAAAAGGACACATACCAATTAAAGTAAGCCTTCTCTTGCCATTTTTAAATGCAGGCTTTAATCATCCCTGAGATGAGGGGAAACTAATGAGATGTACATTCAATATGATGATGGTCACTACCACCACTATATTGTTTATGGTGATGCTTCTGTGGTTGTCAGTGCTTTCTTCTAAATATATATTTTGCACCATAAATAATGATATAAAGGAGTGTGACTAGTTAACCTAGAAGAAAAAGATCCTGTTCCACAGATATTACTACTTTGAAGGTTTATAATAAGTGGATGAGTATGATTTGGTTTTAAAATATTGTTTTCCAGTAAAACTATTCAATAGGTCAAAATTAAAATAGGTTTGGTGAAGCCATGAATAAAACATCCAAGTCAGAGTTACCCCACTAGTGCTAACTGCTGATAAATGATTTCAGCCCTGTAGAACTGTTGGCAACATGACTGTTGCAATTAATTAGAATAAAATCTAATTAATTTACTAGAGAAGTCTGGCAATTAAACCATGCCTTTGGCTTATATTTGTAAGACTGATGACAAAGAGAACAATTGCTTCATGCTGATCCAGAGCTCTAAAAAAGAGATTCCAGCAGTAAGCAAACCATGCAGCTAGAAACAGCATACATAAATTTATAGAACCTTTATAGTGATTATTTTAGGAATAAACTGGAGGACTTTTGTTATTAAGGCTGTCAGTACAACCCCCACTAAATATCATATTAATTTTAGTGTTTCCTATTGTTATACATATACTGTGCAAAATAAGTTTCATATTTTTCTGTCTTAGTACACAAATAAAACCCCCAAAGTAAAGAGTTAATTGCTCTGTATAACCTCACTGCTCCATTTACTGATATACACCAGAGACAGCACTTTCGCACAACTGGACTAACAGCTAGCGTTCAGAGGCTGCCAGCACTTTGAAGGCTTCACTCTTTATTTGACAATAGGTCACTAAGTATATGGTCTTCCATCCTCCTTCTCGAACTGAGAAATCTAGCTGTCATCTGGAAGTGGAAGGATGCAGTATTCATAGGTGTTGCACAGTTTGACCTCTAAATGAATGCAGAATAATCTTAATTGTTCTTTGTTGATTCCTCCAGAGACCTCAAAGACTCTGTTGCTCTGTTTTGGAAAAATGGGACATTTATACTTTGTGCTTTTCTGCAAGTGTCCAAAAAATTGTAATTAATACAATCTGGTGACATTTTCTAACTCTCTTATTAGAAATATTTTTTGTCAACTTATCCTTAAGATGCTATTTGGTAACTTGCACTCCTTATGTGTAAATCTGTTTCAAAACCAGAGCCCTTAGCAATCACAATTTTATTTTCTGTACTGTCCCATTCCAATTCTTAATAATGCTGATAGTGTCACTACATGTCAGAAGAAGCCAACCATAGTTTAACAGCTGTGATCTTATTATGCACTTATTTCCTGAAGCAATGAGCTAGAAACTACTTTTTTTCTGCATCATACCAAATAGCTACGGAAGTATGGTAAGTTACAGTGGCAAATCTAATTAATCTTTTTGAGGGAATGTATGTGTTTGAAAGATAAACCTCTGGAGGAGTTGGAAATTGATGTGTGCAATCGGCTAGTTCCAAGGGCAAAACTGCTTTAGTCTATAGCAGATATTTCAGAAAAACAAAATGAGGGTGACTGATTTTTATTACCAGCAGAGGGATCCACCCAGACTTGTTGAAATACTAGGAGGCACAGATTCCCTTGGAAAAAGTAATTGAAGCTGCATCAAGCACACAGAACAACTGCCTATTACACCCAGGCTTTTCAAGAAGAACTCAAATGAAGTCTAAGCTTCCAAATATTAACCCAATAAGTATTCAGAACTAATCAAAGAGATTAAGGAGCTGATGCATATGGCAGCATCCTCTGAAGTGTTACAGGATATCGTCAGAGGGCTAAGCTTATCAGTAACGTCTGGTGGGGATCCACTTCTGGCACTTGTTTACTGTTTCTTTGCTTGCTTTTTGCTCCCTGTTGTCAAGAATGACTACTCAAGCTCAGCTGCCATGGGTCCCCTTCACTGGCCTTTGTGGTGAAGGTCATCCTGTGTGGTCATCCTGGATTTCTTATTTTTCCACACTTTCAAAACCCTCCAACTCTTTATTGGTTCTCAGCCTTCATACTGTAACTGAGGGCTCCACTGTCTACTCCATTATGCAGAATTTCAGCCTTTGAGACCAGATTATTTCCCTTTTTTCTATGTGGTGCACCCATCTTTATTGCAATAAAATTTAAAATCTGTTCCTTTCTTTTCATATTTGGATCATAAACTTTGCTTTTCTCTTACAAAACTGACATTTGGCTTTTTGCTTCCCAAATTAATTCCTGTCTCCGTGACTTGAATACTACTGTTTACTGGGAATAACAAGAGTAGAAAAAAACAAATTAACATCCCAGTCAGAGTTTGGGTCATCATACTATGAGTTGACAAAAAGTCAAGTCTTGTCTGATGGAGCTTGAGTCTAAGAGTTTGGTAAATTACATAAGGTAGTAAAAACTACAGAATAGGTAAAAGCAAAGAAGCTTTTAGATTGTGTTGCTACATTAGAAGCAGTAATCCCAGAATCAACGTTTCTGACACACAAAGACAAATCTTGATCTGATAGTTAAATCCTATCTGGAAACTGATTAATTAGGAAACTTTTATGGGAAGTTCTACTGAAGAAGGTACTAAAATGTCCTAGAGAAAGCTGGGCATATCAGTATAGAAGCTGCAGTCACTAGCAGGGCTGAAAGGGGAAATTAGGACTTTAACTCACTTAAAATAAGGAAGCTTAGAGACAGATCAAGACTGTTTTAATTGGTCCTGAAAAAATACAAGAATCTAAAAAGACAAAAAAAGTTTGTTTCAAAGTGTCTTGCTGCCACATGAGTATCCCAACAGGTAAATAACTTTAAAGCCACAAGGTCATGCTTCGGAGAGCATAAAAGCAACAAAAGATAGAGAAAACACTCTTCTAGTCTGTCCCACTGGTGTCTTAAGCTGTCAACAGGTATGCTACAAATACACACAAATCATATGGATATCACATTTCATAAATCACCTTTTGCTGTCTAAGGGAAAAGTGAAATCACAATGAGGCTCCCCATAATGAATGAAGGGTATTGAAGTACCCTGCACATGTCCTGGCAGTGCCACATGACATCATAGGATAAGATGGATGTCATGTTGACGTAAACCACTGTTTAATTTCAGTGCTTCATGAATGTTAAAAGAAATGTTTACTCTTTCAAGCAATTACTTAACTTTCCCAATTATCCAGAAAAATGACCTCATTGTAGCATGTAAGTGTGCATTGGAGACTCTGTAAGTTATAAAAGAAAAACTTTTAACTTATAAAAATAGATATGCAACAGGACTGAGATACTTGAGCCCTAGATACGTGCAGCATGTATGCAGTGAGAGTAAAGGGATCTTTTCCACTGTTGTTACCACCCAAGCCCCAGTGAACACTTAGGAAGATATTATTTTTGTGTCTATCAGAGAATGGTAGGGGATGGAAGGATGTCTGAAGCTCATCTAGTCCAATGCCCCTGCTAGAGCAGGATCACCTAGAGAAGATCACACAGGAACGCGTCCAGGTGGGTTTTGAATGTCTCCAAAGAAGGAGACTCCACAGCCTCTCTGGGCAGCCTGTTACAGTGCTCTGTCACCCTCACAGTAAAGAAGCTTTTCCTTGTTTAAGTTGAACTTCCTGTGTTGTAGTTTGTGATCATCGTCCCTTGCTCTGTTGCTGAGCACAACCAAAACATCCTCCCACCCCTCTGACCCCTGCCTTTTAGATATCTGTAAGCATTAATGAGATCCCTCCTTAGTCTCCTCCAGGCTAAACAGTCCCAGCTCTCTCAGCCTTCCCTAGTATGGGAGATGCTCCAGTCTACCTTATTTGAAGGTAGCCAGTCAGATGGGTTGACAAAGATAAAGCTTTCACGCTGTGAGGAAAAAAGTCTTTACTTCCAGTCCTCTGCCAACCCTTACACAGCTCTTACTGTCTACTTTATTCTGGCATTTTGCTCTGTGTTACCTTACAATTGTATAGATAAAGTTGTGAGATGGGACCTTATTGGATCAAAACAATCTGAGCTATTGCATCTTAGCCTCTAACCTGAACATAAAGAAATAACCTGGAGCTTACATTATTTCCATTTACCTTTAAAACTTAGAATATGGCAGCTGTAATATTCTCTAGTAAAAAGGTGTTTTCGTGTCTCATACATGGTTTGAAAGCTTTGACAGAGATTCTGCATTTATCGTTAATGCAAGTACAATCTGGAAATACCTTTCTTGGACAAAAGGCTTGTGATAGACACTGCTATAAAGCTAGGTAAATGCCTGTCTAAAATAAAAGCAACCTATCTCTGTGTGAGCTGCTATAAAGTCAGGAAGTTGTCAGACATTTCCTAAAAATTATTTTGCCCTTACTTCCAACCCTCCATCCTCCATTCAGCTGAACCTTCTTGTGAGTAAGTCCTGCAGGTTTAACCTGTGCAAATTAGGAATGGGCAGAAAAAGGCTGGAAGACAACCAATGATGCCAGCTACAAATTGCTTCTCATGCTCTTCAGCAGCCTAAAAGAGCCATGTAGGCACATGCACGTGCAATACACGTGTGTGGAAAAAAAATGAGTTATGCATCAACTTACTAAATAGCTATATGATTCGGATCACTCCTGTAGGTATTCATTCTTCCATGAGACATTGCATACATTTTCCCAAATAAAATAATACATAAGAGACTGAAGGGATAAACTCATGGGTGGCACTGAAAAGTATGATACAAACACAAGTTTTCCCTACTGTCACCTTCTAATGCCTCTGTGAAATATTAAAAGGAAAAAATATAATCAAAAGAAGTTTGCATCCAAGGATTTGAGAGAGCTGGTTAATATGCACAGTTGTCCCAATAAATCACAAAATGTGTTTGCAGTGAATTCGTAAATCACTGTGTGAGGCACTGAAATAACTGGCACTACCGTTTTGGCTCAGTCACCAGTTTTACATCAGGGACTTATTTTCCAGTTTTTTCCTTTAAGTTGCTGTAATCATATGCTGCAGTTGAATCTAAATTGAATGGCATGCACAATAAATATGCTCCCTCACTGAGATCATGCAAGCACTGTAAAATGTAAAAGAAAACAGTGGAAGGCATTGAAGTGGTTCACACTGCGACCTTTTATAAACCAAGAAGAGAAAAACAGCAGAAAAGCAAAATTTGTCAGATTTATCTGCTCCTTTTGGCTTAATAACAGAGACTACATCTTGTGAGGACATCTATGGTGCAGGAAAAAGCCTACCTGGGCAGAAAAGAAATGCCACCTCAGAGCCTCCTTTCATCCACTCACAGATGTAAGCCAACCGTGTATTTTTTTTCAGAACCTTACATCTGAAGTGATGACCCTTACACAAAAGGAGTCACTGGAGTGAGCAGACACTAACTTGCAAAGTAAGCAACATGATTGGAGACGAAAGACTCATTCTGTACCTCAGCAGCAGTCCTGTCTGTCACAGCTTTGTTATTGTCTGATCTTACGCCATGTAAAACCCACAAATCTTTAGAAAGCAAAATAGCTACAAATGCCAGAAGGGATATTAGCATCTCGCAGTCTCTTTCAAATGTAAACAGCTACAAATCAAAAGCTGATCTTGCCCATAAAGCTTACCAATGTTTAAAAAACAACCAGGATCCTATAACACAAGGTTATCTGATTTTGGTTCTTGTATTGACAACAAAAGCACTGAGCAGTATGGAGAAAAGTCAGCTGAACTAGCCCAGAGTACAAAAGACCTGGTTTCTGATCCCAAACCTGCCTACTGGCTTCCTGAACAACAGCAGCTCCACAAAGAGCACTGTGGAGCACCCATTACTGTGTATCTGGTTGTTTATTTATCTGGTCAAGTTAGAACATTATAGGCAATCTTTTGGTAAGCTTTAAAGTAAAGCTAGCGCAAAGTGACAAGACTTTGATTGTCATATAAGTGATATATTAGTGAAAGGCCAGTTCTTCACATTTCTTGCCTTCCACAGTTGTGCTTCAGCTGAAGGAAACAAAAAAATCAGTAGTAAGTATAAATCACCTTAGCTTTTCATATTGATATATTACTTTTGAGAGCACTATTTCCCACAACATCTTATATGACAACTCCATGCTTATGATTTTTAAAATGCAAAATGATGTGCATCAAGTGACTGAATATGTATAAATCAAAGTTTATATATTCACATATATATAAAATATACACATACATAAACACACTTGAAGAATGTGACTGATACTTTTCAATGCATATTAAGAAACATTGCAATCATCCTCTGCTTTGCAATGGAAATATGGTCTTTTTTAATGATGTTTTAGTTTTGAAAAACAGGAGTTAAAAATATTAAGCTTTTCTTACTGTAAATGGATTTCTCACTTTCAGACTGTAGACTATTCCTAATTTTACTTTCCAAAGGAAAACTAAACCATTAAAAGTAAATAGCTAGAAGTCTATTTCTTTCAGTTGGACATATCTATCTATATCTATCTATATATTTGTTTCTCAAATCCTCAATTCTGACACTTTTTTTTTACTTTTCCATATTGATGCTACTGAAAATGAATTCAGATTCATATAAAAAATTAGGTTGCATAGGACTTCGGGTCACCTGGTCTAACCTTCTCAGAGCAGTGCCAGTTTCAAAGGGTTCAAAGTGAAATCAGGTCCAGTTGAGGTCTTGAAGACCTTCAAAGAGGGACTTTTCATGGTGGTTAGCAACTCTCACGATGAGTACATTCCTCACAACCAAACACAGTTTCCCTCATTACAACTTGTTACCATCACCTCTTGTCCCTTTGCTGTGGTATCCTGCAGAAAGTCTGATCCCATCTCCTCCAAAAGCTCCCTTCGGATAGTGGGAGACAGCAACTAGATCCCCTCAAACACCCATAGCCTTCTCTGGACTAAGCAAATCCCATTCCCTTAGCAACTCCCAGCACCTCTCATGCTCTAGACTCCTAACCATTGTGCTGGATCTCCTCTGGACTTGTCCCAGTTTATTACTATTTTTACTGGGGGTTCAATACTACATAGAGTTTTTTCAGCTACAGCTACTGGAATTCACCTGCAAAGCCAAGGAATAGCTCAGCTCTTAAATTAATTTTTCCTGGAGCAGATTATGGAGTTCACACGTGCTTCCACCCAGCAAAGAGCTACAGGTACTGCACCTTCTGGCAAATTACAAGTATAATTTTCAGCCACATCTGGGTGAGGTTGTTTGTCTCCTCTTTGGATGTAAAATCCTTTTAGAAGGATCTGTGTTTTGGAAATCCATTTATTTTGCAGAAGACAAAGGAGGAAAATAAGGAAAAGCAGAGTTGCCCAGTTTTTTAGTTGCTCTGCATCATTACTGTAATTTCCCCATAAAGGCACAAAATTTTCCAATTGACTGAAAAAGAACAATTGCGGGTTCTAACACAATGGACTACAGGCTTTGCTCCTACATCCAGGAAAAGGCAAGAGTAAAAATAGTGCAGACATAGGTAAAGACTTCAGTGGGAATGCTACTCCAGCCTAAGCTAATTCACTGTTTGGAAATTATTCTCAGTCATCCAGGGGATGTAGACATCACTTTTATTTATGATTTTAAGGCTAATTTTCAGGCACGTGTCTCCCGTATCTTGTGTTAGAATTACTCCCATTACGGCCTGAAGAAATTTACTTCTTGCCCATGAAGAACTCCAGAAACAGCGAGCACGTCCACATGCCAAAGTCCCAGCCACTTGAACAGCCTGGGTAGTTGTCACAGAGCTGAAGGCAAAACTGCCTGGACAAGGCAGCTAAATACAAGCCAGCTAGGAATATATCATAGCTCTCCAATGTTCAAGCCAGGAACTACCTTAGATCCATTGGGATGCAATAAAAACAATTATAATAAACAAAGAAATTTCATCTTCAAGGAAGGACCCAAAACAGAAGAGCAAAGGTATGTTATTTGCTTACACCCTGGTGTACAAATAATCTTATATTATCTGGAAGAGGAATACAATGGGAGCCAAACAATTGGCCTTGCAACTGTTGCCCTAAGGACTGAAGTAGCTAAACAGATCATTTGCACTGGAGTAATTTAGAAAATGGCTATAAATAACGCACATGTTGATCTTTGGCTTCCTGCAGCCTGCGCCAGTATGAGAAATGACTCCAGGAATAATTCCAGAAAAAAGCCCTGTCCACTTGCTGACTTCTATTCTGCCTTTTGCGTTCACATCCACTTTCAGATAAAATTGCTCCTGTTGGAATACCCTAGCATATTGCAATGCTATGAAAAAATCACATTGCTGCTCTATTCCTCCTGCCTGGGGAAAGGAAAACAATCTTGATATTCTCTTCTTAAGAGTGCTTTTGCATCCAATCTGTCAGTGGGTTTGGATGGAGTCCGGAAGAACATTTCTATTCTACAGAACCTTGTGGGGACCCTTATCATTTCACATGTTTTGCGAGTCCCATAACACTCGTTCTAGCCCCATTTGCTGTAAGTTTCTTCCATAAATACACACTGTAACTTTCCTCAAGCCAGCATTACATTTCCTAGCACCCTGTACCCCAGTAAACAACACATTGTTTGAGTATCTCCATTGGTAGATCTACCAATTGAATGAAACGAACTGCCTAGTCAATAGGAAAAAGTCCAATGGCAACATAGGAAGTCAGGAAACACTGGACAGATCTAGCAGAAATTACTGGGGGGAAAATCAAATGCCTGTATGGAAAGTGTTGTAATTTAGTTTTATTCCAGGTCTAAAAGTGGAAAAACTTAAAGCTTCATACTATTTTACAGCGGCGCCGTTCAAGGCCTGCCAATGTTTCCATTATGAACTGCAATTTTCAGGGGTTTATAACTCAGCCATAAAAATTTACTTTGGGATGAAACTAGAAATAAAAGCTCTCCACCCAGAAACTAATTTTCCCCCCTCCCCCGCTTTTTGTTTTAAGGAGAGTTAAGTTGAATTTGCTGTTTTTCAAGCCAGCTCAGTTAAAAAAAGAAAACAGATATTTTTTATCACTTTTTTATTATTACAAAACATAGATGAAATTAGAAGGATCACAAAATCAAAATCATGGCTGACAAACAAAATACACATCGGTATCATTACACTGCAAGAGGGCAAAAGTCTTTTTGATTTGCATTAAAAATATGAACATAATTCCTATGAAACAGACAGTAGTTATTCTATGTGACTTTGCAATGCCAAGGTCTTGTCCCGAGTACTCTACCCAATTTGAACATCATGTGTTAAAAAGGAGTAAACTACAGAAGAACAGTAAAAATTATACAGACCTATAAAACATGACATAAGGAAAGACTGAAGAACTTAGGTTTCAGAACATCAAGGGATAAGTGGCAACAGTTTCCCAATATGAAAAAAAATAAAAATAAAAATTGTAAGGATGATGGTGATCAGACGCTTTCCAGGTTCACTTCATAGAGAGCAAGAAAAAAAGAAGTTTATCTGCTGGAATGAAGTTTTAAGTTACATGCCTGTAAATTCACATGGTAGTGAAGTCATGAAGTGAAATCGTGCTCATCTTGACCTGGTCAAATTACTTAGCAAATATTTCTCTTGAGGTTGGATAATTATTTTGAAGTTGGTGGTGAAACACAGCACTCAAATACAGCTTACTCAAATATAGCACTCAGATATATACTCTGAAGTTGTATGACCAGTTTAAAAAACACCACATTATCTTTAGAGTTTGGAGGGTTTTTTCCCTTTGCTTTGTATTTCTAGACTTTTTAGGGCGTATTTTGAGTTTCCCTGCAATTCAGACTAAAAACTTGGTATGCTAATAAGCAAAAGTTCTCATATAATCATGACTCTATATGAGCTACAGTTTCATAAAGTACATCACAAAATAATGAAATTTGTAACAAAACAAGAGTTTTTAGCTCTGCATTTATTCCATTATGCAGTTCATTTACTTTTCACATTTTATTTGGGACAGAGAAACTAGACTGAGCTTTTTACCTTTTTTACTGTGTGACTTTTGTTTCACTTTACTAAACTAATATACTTCTGAGTGTCTTTTAACTAGCCATCTTCTAACCTTTACCTAAAGAGTTATTCCCTATATAACTAAAGCGCCAGAGTTATCTACAACAGTTTGAACAGAATTTGGGAATCAATCTTCTCAGTCTTTCGGGAAAGAATTAAGAGTTTCTTCTGAGATTCTTAGCAAGAAATATTTGCTGGCTTCCAGTCCTTTCTGTGGCAGCTTATCACAAAGGCTGGGAGTTTACGGTAATTTCAATACCATCTAAAAAAAACTGATTTATAATTTAAAAGATTACAGAGCTTCGAAAAACTTCTGACAGTGTTTTACATTTGGCTAAGGGATCAGCTGACAAAGCATTTCATTTTATGCACATCATATAAATTTTAAATATTGCTGATTCTTTCCTAAGGAGAAGCTTATCTCCAAGTGGTGGCTGGGGAACTGATCATAACCTTCTGCCCCTCTCAAAGGCTTCAGACATTTTCTACTTCACTTTTGGCCCCTGTAAGTATTACATCTTCTCTGAACTGAGGCTATGGTCCCCAGGGTCCTTCCTCTGAAGGTTATTCACCATCTCTGCTGTCCTCCCTACCCTCCCCAACCACATCTCATTGGATTGCATCATGCTTGTACCTCTGCTATCTGCTTCCCATGTATTCACGGTCAACTTCAAACTATCCTGGCTCACCATATTATACACTGCTTTTGATCCTAAAGAAAACAAAATAAATAAAAATAAATAAATAAATAAATAAACAAACCCAAAACATTAGTGCATATCATTTTTCTTCCTAGAAGGTCAAATATGCCAGGACCATGTTTCTCACCCATGCATGCTGTTATGACAGCACCTCACTCAGTATACATAAGGTTGCAACACCAGATCCAAACACACTCAAGACCTGGATGTTTTGTCACTGCATCTGGCTTATGCAAGCGAAGCATAGCTTACTGCAGACTGAATGGGCAACCTACTCACAGCCAGCCAAGCTAACAGCATGTTGACAGCCTCGTGCTACTCTGATGCTGGCTGGACACAACACCCTCGTCCTCCATATACCAAATATGCCCCCACAGGCAGAAGAAACTTCTTGAGCATTTGGATCCTGCCCCTTTTACACTTTTACTCTGAGATGAACCCACTGCTCTCACCAAGTGGACAGAGAGGAGTTGGGCTCTGATCTGAAAACATCTTGGGAAGTGAAAAGGTATCTCTACCCACATAAAACCAAACAGAGCTCAGGGTAAGCAACTCAGGGCAAGTTGACAAATTGGCTTAAGTTATCTGTAATGGTACAGACTACACTGAAAGTTTAGTTTTGCTTTGAAACAGTTCAGGAGTCTCCTGCCACTGGAGAGGACCTGAGACACAAGCCACAGTTTTTTTCTTAAAGAAACAATGGGCCTAAGTATAACATCACAGGCTGACTTGGAGCACTCACCTAGTAAAAAAAGTACACAAAGTCTATGTCAGAAAATGTGTGATGAATGAGCTTGGATTAACACAGTGGACTCACAGAAGGGCACAGATGATCCCCCTGTTCTTGGTCCTGCTCTGGATGGTGCCCCACGATGCACACTGTACACACACTGCTCCATGCTGTGCTGTAGGAAGACAACACACAACACAACCCGCACAGACTGCTTCCCCTCCTCATTATTCCCCCCTGCCAAGATTTTAAGCGAAATAGCACACTGTATAAGCTGCACAGAACTGTCATTTTTCAGTCTGGCACTTGAGATTCCCTAGACCACAACTCACCTTCAGCAAAGACATTTTCAAGAAAAAACAGCAAAGTGAAGCAATACTATTATAAGCAGTCCTTGGATGGGTTACCCAGTCAAACTGCTGATGACTGAAAAAGTTTAATCACCTTCAGAGCCCTGTAACCTCCCTGAAATAGCCCAAAATGTTATGAAATGGAATTTATATGCAGAAAGCAAGGAAAACAGACCTTTTAATTTACCAGACTTACAACTATGATTATGACAATAATAGTGGGTCAGAATGTTCCCATTACATCAGCATATCTATAATTAGCCATAACTTTGTTTTTCAGGGAGTAAGAATACCTTTCAGTTTGCCACCAGTTGCTGTATTAATTGCAACACAAGTGCTCCTCTCCAGCTGTCAGCCTCATGCCACCATTTCACCTAAATTTTCTCAAGGTTTAAAAAAAAATAAAATTAAAAAAATTGCACTGCCATATTGCCCCTTCAACATCCTCTTCTACTTGATGTACTATCCAGGAGAAGCAGCTCCTCAGCTGGCACAAACTCCCAGTAACTCCACTCATGTCAGGTCCTTAGCTGATGCATATTGGCATGGTTTGACTCATCCAAAAGGAGCTACACCAATTTACAGAAGGAACTGGCACAGACAATTCTGCTCTACTCCATCTAGCATTAACAGGTCCTCCTAATTATTTATTGAAAGAACATTTTATTTTCCTGCTGCTTTCTAAAGCCAAGTCCCTCAAAGGTGGTCTCAATCCGCTCCCTGGAGCTGGATGTTAAGCTGTTTTTGAATGCCTGCAAGTTTTGCGTGCCACTGCCAGGTAACCTTACCAGGTTTGGCCAGCCAGCCAGAAGCTAAAAGCATTCAAAGCTCTGAATAGGACACCAGACACAAATCTGGTAACACAATTTGCGCCATTTAATTGTCTCAGTAAGCCAAAACACAATTTCGGCTACAAGAGACATCAGCGCACACAGATGTTATACATGTAAATCATTAGAACACACTTACTTATGGTTATAGCACTGGAGGGAATTTGACAAAGTAAAATGAGGCCCATCTTTCTTAGCACCACTTCAGCATTTGATTAAATACATAAGGAAACATTTAAAGATACATTTAATGACTTGAGGTAATTACAGTACAGTAATTTTTAAAGCCCACCTTAATGCACTGCTATGGAGGAACACTGTATTTAGCTTTCTGACACTTGTGTATCTGTTCCACTCCAAGGAGTGACACTGATTTCAAATATCACTACATTCAGAAGCATTTGGTAAACAAGTATCTATGCTATTACTTCTGCTGCAAGTGTAATGTAACCTATTGTGTTAGCCCATTAAAATTCTGTAGTTAAAAACATGATGGTTGAAGTACTGAAGTAGCTTTCCCAGTACTGCTTCCTGTCAAAGAAAGACTGTCACAACTACCAAAAAACCCCCACAAACCCCCTGTTTTCTGAACAATTATCTTTTCAGAAAGATATATTCTTATAGTAATAATTTTGATATTATAAAAAGGCAAGGACAAAAATATTTCCCTGTATTTCCCTGTCCTCCATTTATCTCACTTTTATCAGTTTTCCTTGGTAAAAAGAAAGAAGTGGAAGAGAAATGGAGACAAAAGTCCTCAAAGGAATGAAGAATCTTTATTGCTTTTAAAGATAAAACAAATCTCTGTTCCAGGCTGAAAGGAAAAGGGGTTGACAGAAGAAAAGCTTTAGTCAAGTAATTTTTTTTTTAAATAACTAACAAAACAGAACTTGTTGTACTGTATTTTTCCCCCCTCACCAATACTATTTGTTGCATTTCAAAGCCTCACACAATAAGGGCAGCCAGCCTGCAAGTCTGGAAGGGAATTCAGCACATGTTATTGGTGGATGATTTCAACATAGCCACAAGGGGAACACATTTAAAGATCCATATGTTTGGTTGGCACCAAATCAAGTTCCATTAAATAATACTGTATTCAGCTATACAACAGATTCACTTACCATACATTTCACATGAGAACTAATTTGTTTGATAGGAATATTGCTGATGTTCATATTGGTTTACTGTAATGAAAACAGTGTTTTCCAAACTATGAACAAATGCATACCAGTAGTTTTACAGTGGCTTAACCAAAGTACTGGTAGTGCTTCAAGAAGGGAATTTATACAATACGTATGTTTCTCAGCACTGCTCATGCCAGACATAGTAATGGGGTTCCGCTACGAAGATGGAACTTGCTTGTAATGCTGAGAGAGCAAACCTAAATTTCCACGCGGGCCATGGGGAGAGCTGCTGAGGCCAGCAGGACTACAGGCAATTCCAGGCTTGACAGCTTGCGTTGTCCAAAAATGTCTTCAGGAAAACCAAATGTGTATGTCCAGTTCTGGTGGAGTGGAACACAATGCAGGGCTCTCCCTTTTCATGACACTCTACAGAAATTATGAAGGCAGGCACTCACTTGCTGTTTTAGCTGAACATCAACCCCCTAAATTTTAGATGTGAAACAAGGGTCTTTATATGAAATGCAAAATTCACACATCATTGCCTATCTGGTCAACAAAGCTGCCAAATATTTTCACATACAGAAAAACACTGGCGACTGAGTTTTGCTATAAAAACAATAGAACATCTTGAGGATTTCACTTAGTAATTCCATGCGGTCTGGCATTAATCAATTGGACATCCTCAGAAAAAATATATTTCCTTAGTGGGGGAAAAAACCAGTTCTTCCAAGAAAGTCACCTTCAGTGTTTCACATGTTTATATTTTGCTTAGAGAAGCATCATTTAAAAAAAATAATTGAGAAGGAGCCAAGGATGATTTAATAATGCACTTACTGAAACCTCTGCAAATTGTCTTTTTTGTCAGCTTTCGATACACAAAATCTGCCTTGGTACTTGTAATCTTAATATCCATTATTTTCTTTTCACCAGGACAGTTCTGACTTCTGGTTATGAGTCATGCTAAATTATAAATACAAACAGAAGCACAGGCCACACTGTTTCCAAAAAATATGTCAACGTATTGTTAAAAATACTGGCAGCACCATCATTAATTTTTGATTCAGTTCATAACTAAGGAAATTATTTTAAATTAGCATATCGCATTCCACATCACCTCTGTACGTGCTGCAGGTGTCCACAGTACAAAAATCTCTTCCTGTAAAGAAAAATCTGCATGGTTCTAAGTGTAAATCTGATGAGATATGTCATGGGATCAAACATTTCTCCACAGGCTGATTGCCCAGCGGAAGAGGGAACCTTCTTCTAAGCAAGTCTCCTCTCCCTTCCCAAACCAGTAGGGAAGAAAAGGTGGCAGACAGGCACCTCAAAGTCCTAACTGTGAAATACTCTGATGCATACCAAAGAAAGGGCTCATCTCATTTCCAAACCCTGAGCTTCTCATTGGGCATTTATTTAGCAGATTTAGTCTGTAACTTGTTCAAAGGCAACACTGAAAAACACACATTTCTCTGAACGGTGCGGGGTCAAGGCAGAAGTCAAGACAGCTCTAGGATAAAACCCCATTTAAATTACAGCATATTTGGAAAAATTCTATTCATGGTAATGCAATAGTTCTTGCCCAGAAAGTCATCAATCACCCATTACTATTTCAGCAGTGTAGAGAATGAAGGGAAGCTCCAACTTCTTTTGAGTACAAATGAAGTTTGCAGCCAGAATGATGTATCACATTAACCTGCAAATTATTCTAACTTACACTTGATAAAAAAGTAAACCCAAAAAAGAGACCTTCATCTGCTATAAGCATACCTTAACTGGGCTGAGATTAGCAATTAAAAACCACAGCCATGGAAGTGAAGGATGGTTGAGCATTCAACCATTCTTACTACTCTGGAAGTATTAAATCGCTGCCTTTGCATTTTTTGGCATACTACTGTGACTAAGGTTCATAATTATTTTGGCTGCCCCCCACAAGACCTTGGCTACATCAAGAACTTCACCCCAAGCCCTCCAAACTAAAACAAAACAAACTCCATCTTTGAAGCCAGGCTATCTACACAGATCCGTCAGTGGGAACCATAAGCTTTAAGGCAGCAGAGGCTGTTCACATGCTTGAATATCAGTATTTGGCTGAAACACACTCCAGAAAGGATTTTTTACACCATGATCAACTATGACAGCAGGTAAGCCTTGCAATCTGATTTAGCTCTGCGATTTTCAAAGGCCAAGAAGCAGCAGGAGTCCTACTGTATAAATGACAGTAACATCCCTTGATGGCTTTTCAAAATTCAAACTACAATCTGATGTGTTTGGTATCTACCAGTATACATTCTAACACACATCTTTAACTACATCAAGAGAGCACAAGCAACTAATTAATTTTTTATGGTGTTATTCTGAGCACTGGGAGTATTAGACTATTACTCCTTTGTGTTGCATTTAGTTTAAAACAATAAGAGCTTTCAAGAACCCTGAGCGACGTATTCTCCAACCACTAAATACTGGCGCTGTGAAGTAGTGGAAAAGTATACTCTCTGGTCTATTTTTACTGTCTTCACTATGTTCTAAGGCCCAGGTTACAAAGTCACATTGGCTTTGTTCTCAGGAATGAAACTTCACCGTCACTAGCAGTCAATGACCAAAGACTAATGTTTAACACTCAGTACATAAGTGTTTTTGAGAACCTAAGTTAATCAGGAGCAACCAACTTCTGCTTGCTTTTTCAAAGGAGCCTACGAATTTACACAATGAACCCACAAAACATTTCAGATATCTCCTCACCAAAGCAGCATCTACAGCCCTCATGTGCTTGAAAAAAGAAAGAGTGGAATTTCTGTGCTTAAAATCAAACTCTCAAAACCGATGATGGCAGGTTAGCTAAGTTAGTCAGGCTGACCACTCTGCCCTGGGGAATACGGAACCTTTCTAGATCCATGCCACTGGCTCTTCTAAAACTTTTTTTTTAATCTAACTGTCCAGTAAACACAGTGCTCACCCAGGACATGGGGAACAAGCTCAGTTACCCCCCTCTGCCTGAGGTATCCCACAGTCACAGGAAATTCCTCAAACCAGTGGTCAGTAGACTGATGCAAGGTTCTCTGTCTTCTCTACTTCAACTGCAACAGTTGAACACACATTAAGAGAAAGATGGAGAATAAGCATACCTCTTTTGCAGGTACTCACTTAAGCAAAGAAAAATCTGGGATAACTTCTATGTTCTAGTGTATTATGATAAAAAGATATTAAATTCACTATATAGGTAACATTTTAAGGCCTGGCACACAGGTGAACATGCCCAGATGGGCAGATGGATTAAATCCAGGTGTCTCACATCTTTAGCTAGCATTAACCACTGAAGGACAGAATGGGAGTGGGGAAACCACTGCCTTTTCCTTCTGGCCCTCAATTGTAAAGATAAACATTCTCATTCACAGCTCTGTAGAGGAAAAACACTTGTCTCCCACATTCTGGGTGAGTGCTACTGATCAGTCGGTAACGAAGACGTGAACAGGATGCTGTTAAGTCCCATTGCAGTGGACAGAGAACCATCTGAGCAGACAATCTGATACTGAAAACAGAGGCACCAGCTGCTGTTCCTTCTGAGTGGAGACATCAGGTTCCCACAGTAGGAGGGAGTTTGGAAAAAAAACCCAACAACAAACAAAACGAACCAACCAAATAAAAATAAAAAACCCAGAACTACACAAATTGGTAATTGTGTTATTTACTTTCTCTAGAGCACCTTTAACCAGCTGCAGCACAAATGAAGGTTAGCTCAAGCTGGAAAACTCACAGAATAGGTCTTTCTCCTAATATCTCCCAAGCAATCTTCTCAACTGCCATCCTAGAACGTGTGCCAACTGGAAACTAAACTACTGCTTTCCTCCATCTCTGTATTAATGAATTTCATCCTAATATCGTCCACTAGATTCCCATTCTAGTGTTTTGCCATCTGGATCTCATCTTTATAAATGCAAGTTACATTCACCCACTTGGCTCACTTCATCTGTAGAGACTTGTTAAATGGCTTTAAAGATGATTTACAAAAAAAACCCTAGAGTTAAAGATTTAACATGAGAAGAGATTAATTTAAGTAGAGAACTTCTTACTTTAATGTCAAAATTATGTTACCAATGACTTCTGGCTTCCCACATTGAGCAGCTGATTTCTGCCTTATTCACATTTGTTCTCTAGCTCCATATATCTGTACCAGCACATTAATTACTCAGAAGACACTCAAGTTCATAGTAATGACCCAGTCACAAATTTCAAACATCTGAAATACAAATGTGTAATATCAGAAAAACAGAAAGAAAAAAACACTATTGCTTTGTTCCTTAAGCAGTAAGAAATGCTAACTGAGCCCAGGAGAGTTAAAGTTTAATTTAAAACTAGTTTTGCTTACTGAATTATGTTTTTCACCAAAACAGTACCAAGCTCTAACAAAGTAACATCTATCTGAATGGATATACTTACTCAGTTATTTTGGTTATATTTTTAATGGTATTAAAATTTTGTATTTAAGTGCCAAACTCTTTTCTAAGTTTGAAAAACAAAACAAAACCTTGAAAGAGTTATAGTACGAACACAAACAGCATGTCAACTCATTGCTCCTGCCTCCTTTGGATCAGCACAGTGCTGCCTTCTTTCTAGTTTCTGTTCTCATATCTTCAGTAGCTCAAGTGATACAGATCCACTCTTGGCACTGAATTTTTGCAATTTATTCCTCAAAATGATGTGAAAGACTGTGTCTTTAAACATGTTATTCTCCTTCAATCTGTAAGGGAGAAATAGGAGAAAGGCCATGTACAAGAAAAAAAAAAACCAACAAAACAACAACAGAGCCCTGAGTTTGCTCCTCCTAAGAGTACATGGCATCTGCCTCCTTCACATCTTCGTATGATACGTAAACACCCTTGAAGATAATCAGGAGTAAAAGATTAGGGATTAATGAGAACAGCTGCATTCTTTTCCATTCTTTTTGTCTAAATCTATATACAAATGATAAGATGTATCAGTTCAGGGCTGTGTATGCCCTGGCACCTGCTACTGTAACTATCCCAACAACATGCAACCAGCTAGTCAACAGGGAAATTTTTTTTAGTCCTTAAACATTGTACAAAGTATCAGAATCATTAAGGTTGGAAAAGACCTCTAGGATCATCAAGAGTATTCAGACTCCACACAGTAACCAGCTGGTAGAACCTGGAGCTGTAGTGCCATAATCATTGTTGAGATGCCCTTTTGACAAAGGATCCCCCACCCTATGCTCCAGTATCAATTTGAAAATTAATTTTCTTAAGTGTAGTAAAAAGGGGCCAGGTCAAAAAACCCCAGTCAAAAAACTACCTAGATTACTTCTGAAACATGCTGTCAAGCAGCCGGGCTAATTTTGACTAATAAAGTTTTCAATTGACAAGACATCTAACAGCAAGTCCACTGTCTTCAAGGACTAATATTGCCTCTGGCTGCTTCTCAATACCAACCAGCAGCCCAGTCTTTTCTGGGCTAAACTCATCCAACCTGAGCTAGGCATTATCTGGGACACAGAGCTACACCATCCTTAGCAAATGGGCTACACGAGTCACACTGTCCTCGCTGTAGCTACCTGTGGACTGAAGGAAAACACTATTGAGAAGTTCTCTAACATCCTCAGAAGTTCTCTAACTTCTCAAGTGACCTCAAAACTCATATTTGGGACTGCTTTAGAGCACATACATAAGAGATTTCCAATCTTATGTCACAATGTAAGTCCTGGTTGTTTGGTGTTTCATTCCCAAACTAAGGATAATGGAAGAAAACAGATGCAAACTGTGGACTTCACCCTTTTCTAAGAATGGTAAGAAACACAGACCTTTGTAATTGCTTCTCAGTCTATATCAAGGGAACAAGACCAAACTTTGTATCCCCTGTCTTTGTAATTATTGAGAGACTGCAGAAACAATCAAAAGAACTGGGTTTGGCTTGGTAATTTCTCTTTCATCCATGGTCTTATTTCAACTGTTTTGCACTATTCTCCAACCTTGTAAAAAGCCACCTTGCCAGGAGCCCACCACTTTCTCATCTGAATGCACTTGTCACCAAAATGAATTACCACCTTGCATTAGTGGTTCAAACAGCCTCCTGATAGGAACTGCAGAAAGAGCAGAAATGGTACAAAACTCAAAATGATGTATTATCGGTAAACTGCTACAACTTCATTTCTCAAGGATGGTAATTAGAGTTGGGCCAAGGCAATGTTAGCTCAGCTGTCTCTGAGCACACCTGTTTCAATTTAATTTGTAGTAATTAGGAAGCCTAAGGCACCAGGAAAAAAATGCTTTTTAGTTACTGTTTCAAATAGCTGAGTTTTCATGTGCCATTTAAAATCCTGTTTTTCAGAACAGACTGCTGACTTGCTAATGCTTGCAAAATGAAATAAAGTAAAATATTTTTAGCAGCAGGAAGTTGTTACTTGCTACTGCCAATTACACGCCTTGTACTTGAACAGTGACATTTTTTCCCCTTTGCTTATTCTTCAAGATAGGTGAAAGCTGGCTTAGGGCTCAGTGCATGGATTTGAACAAAACTCTTAGTCCCCCGGAGCTGGCCGACACTTCTGGTGTCATAGCCAATATTGGCAGCAATCTCCTGTGACAGAGCAAACAACAGTGTCCTAGATCCACTCTTCAGAAAAAGGGGAAGGAGAAGATTAAGCAGGAGAGCTGGATCTATTGATTTTGGCAAAAGGCTGAATACCTTGTCATGCTAATAGAATTATTGAATTTGGGGAGGAGAAAATGGGGCAGAGGGGGGAAATAAAAAAAAAAGCATTAAAATTTCATGAGAATAGATATTTATACTCTGAGTTAATTTATCAAACTGACACAGAGATGAATCATCCACCACTAAAATAACGGGATTAAAGTTTTTTTTATATCACAATCATTATTTACAACTCTGAAATATTCATGGTGGAGTCAAGTATCCTCATCTTTAATTTAAAATGTGATCCTGCAGACCAAAATAAAACTGTTGGCAAAAATAAATTTCTACAGGAACAGAGCCCAAAGAATGATTTTTTCAAAAACAGGATGGATCTTAACAATCATGATGGCACTTTCTTTTTTTTTTTTAAAAGCCTTGCGCTATAAACCACACAGGGCTCAAGCAACTTGCATAAAGCTGTAACAAAACAATGAGAATTGGTAATAAGAGCCTGTAGTATCACTAGACACAGCTACTTTTAACTTTTAAAAATATAACATGAACCTCAGTTATTTTTTTGAGGTGACATCCAACTCTGCTTTAATGCAGGTTCATTCTGATATCCTGAGAATACAACTGAAGCCAATATGGTTCCTCTTAGTAGACTAACTTGAAGATATGCATGTATTCCCAGAGGTAAAACCCATTATTTTAATAATTGGCTTTTTTTCTGCTGGAACACCATTAGAAAGACAACCATACCATTGTATATTCTTCCATCTTAGAACACAGACAAAAAAAAAAACCCAAAAATGTATCTGAGAAATTCAGATCAATGCTTCCTGAATACTGTTTTGATTATTTAGGAATGTTTTTCATGTTATCAGTCATTACTTTTCATAGACTGACATGGATGTGTGTTTAAAAATGGAAAACAGAAAAAGAAACACATATGATAAAATAAGTGTTAATAGTTAGCACCATCATTTCACCACTTAAGTGAACTTTATGGAACACAACAGTGTCTAACCAAAGCTGTTCTTACATAACATATAAGGGACACCCATATACAACCCACCCATTAAAAAACACAAAAAAATAGTGAAAGCTGCATCTTCTTTTATTCATTTGTTTTTGCTGCTTCAACAGGTAATTTCTTTACAATCCAAGTTTTTAGTTTTTCCAGTTCAGTTCTGCTTAACTCATGACAAAGGTTTGGTAAAGTATGAAGTGATGTTGTCACTCCCAGTGACTTTAACATCTTGTTGGTCTCTTCACCCCATGAGTAGAGAACAAGTTCATCAGCAGTTCCATGACACTGAAATAATTCCGGAAGGCCACTTTCACTTCCTTTCAAAGCCTAGAAGGAGAAGAAACACTGTCAGATACATCACTAAAAATTTTAAAAGATAGTTACAGTTACATGGTGAAAATTTACACAGCATTTCATTTATTAACCTACCTTTTAGTAGTCATATTGTACTACCTCTACAAACACAAACAAAGAAGTATCATTGGAAAAAAACCTGCATTTCAAATTTCAGTGTGCTCTTGACAAATAATAGGGTTTAGTTTAAGGTCTATATCCCTCTCCAAATAAGAGAAATAGAAAAAATTCATGACAGCAGATGGAGCCCATGAGTATTATAATTCACCACAAATTTTCGAAGAGTAGTTACATTTACATGGACTCTCTAACAACTAAGGACAACTTGCAAAGCATTTCATTTGTTAATGTCTTCTACACTGATTTACTTTGCACTTGTCTGTGCAAAAAAAGCAACAAAACTTCTAAGGACAGCTTTAAAGCCTCACTTTTCAAATCCTATGCTTATCTATTTCCAGGAAATGTCATAAGTTTAGAGTACTAATCGACTGCCTCAGATGTATAAACATGCTAGATTGAATTTTATTTATCATGTTTTTCTTTTAGCTAAGCATTTTTTCTGTAAAGTCTACCCCACACTCACCTGGTAAACAGCAGAGTCTTTACTGAGAAAACTAGACAAAGCAAAGACTCCTGCCAAATCTTGATGAAATCTATATGCTAAATGCATTGCCATTCCACCTCCCATTGAAAAGCCTCCTAGGACGCAACAAAAGAAACAAAGATTGGATTTTGCTGTATGTCTTTGTAACCCAACATCCAATTTAATTTCATCTTCAGACTTATTTTCTAACATTGAGTAACATAAATGTTACAGTGATCTCAAATCAAAGCATGATTCAATTAAGAAGTTGGATAGCTAAAGTACTGCTGCAGATTCATTACTGAGAAAGAAAAAAAAATAATAATCCACTGAAATTACTTTAGAAGCCATTTGTGTATGGTCCCTACCAGGCAGTTGAACACTGTGGCCATATATTCTGATGTTAACAAAGCAAAATTATGAACAGATAATTCTCACTGCTTTTTTATTCAACTTATTTCTCTGCTAGGCTAGTAGCAATCACACGTGAAATATCTGTATTACTACTGTACATAAACAATGAGCATTCAGCACATTAGAGTAGTACATAGAGGATTTTTTTGTTAACACCTTAGGATATATAATAAATAAGGAAAAATTGCAATCTACCCCATCTGAGCTCAAACAGGACCTCTGAATTAATGGCCTTCTGTGTTCCATATGTCTCTCCAGCTGCACTTTTTCCCTTACGCGAGATAACTCCTCATGGATAATTTTTACATGACAAATGCTTATTCATTAGGAAAGTAATCCAGACCACCGCATCACTTCACAAGGACACAGAACATAGGCTATTAGAGATTGACTGTATCCAGGTAATGACTAAGGTGAAGAATGACTGGCTGCTGAAATCTCTTCTAGCACAGAGACAGCAATGAGCAGAAAGGTTATGACTGCAGCTCTACTGAGAGTGGCATTATTGGTTTGTTGCCAGGTCGTTAACTGGTGGTAATTAGTTGCAAAAGTCTGAGCCCAGACCTTTCAGCACAAGAAAGGACATTAGGGATTGAAAAAGAAATGCAAAAAATAGTAGACAAAACACCAAACCATTTCAGCTTGTTATCTTTCTGAAGCAATTAAAACAAGATTCTAAAATGGGAATGGCTCTTTTGCAAGAGGTACATAATCCCTCTACAGTGACTTCTGTGCTATGCAGAAGTTTGACATGTGTCCTAAACAAAATCCAGCCAGGAATCGGTGCCCCTGCAGCACCAAAACTGAGCACAATGACACCCCACAACTTGGGTACTTCACTGGATCCTGGGACCACACAGGAAATTCCTGGCTCACACAAGCTCAGAGGCAGAAAATACTGCACTTTGTAAATATTAGTTTGGTCACAGTGAGAGTGCTCCCAATAGCAAATCCTCTTCCTGCAAGTCCCAGCAGGTGTGAGGCTCTTCTAGCTCACACTCTGCATAGGAAAGTTTTCAGGAAACACAAGACTAGCCTAGACAAGAAATGTTTTCTCTCTCACACACAACATTATTTTGTGATTTCTGATGAATTTCTGTTTAGAATTTCTGCTGAATTTTTCTTTCTACTTACTGCCACCTTGCAGTCTTAAGAGATGATCATGGCCGTAAGTGGGCACTGCAGGTTCCAGACTTACAGAACTTGGATCTCAGAGACAAAGAGCGTGATCACTCAAGGTGGAAGACTGGAGTTTTGCTTTCCTTTTCCAAACACAATTCCTTAATTCAATTAGGAGAGCTGTATCCTCAAAGTAGTAGATATATCTGGGATCCCCTAGCTATGCAGCCAGAGGACAGATAATACCCTGATATTTATCTTTGGTCAGTAAAGCCAGGACCTGCTATTTACCCTACAATTTAATCTTTAACCAGTTCAAAGTTAAACACAGTGTGTCTAAGTGCCCAGTGGCAGTTAAGAAATGAAGGTAGGTGAGGAAAAGTAGGAATGAATGTGGGTGAACAAGTTCAGAGCACAGCTTAAAAACTCACACTGCCCCATCACCTGAAATTTTAAATAAACTTGTCTCACAAAAATAAAAATATTGAAAATACCACTGCAAACCTTTTATCTGCATCACTATTTCCTATGTTCTCTTTTCACATGTAAAATAATTCTACAATGAAAAAATGTATTGCACTAGTGTCACAGTAATCACAAAAATTCAACACCATTGACCCCACATTCACAGAGAGAAAAACACAGCCTTCAGAGAAAGTATATAAAATACAACATCTATGCAAAGTTACTATATAAACAACATCTTGGGCTGAAGTTTTCTTAAATCTCTTCTGTGGAATCTGATACCTTACGTCTTCATTTCCTTTTGATAATTCTGAATGATGCTGTAATCCCCAAACTGAAAAAAGTAGCATTTATACTCTAAAAGCTCATTTTGCATTTGCTTACAAATACAGATATACTTTGTCCACATATAAAATGATGTCCGTTTTAAGTATTTTAGAATACAGAAAAAAAGCTGCATTGAAAACTCATTACTAGTTTGTAAATGATTTAATCTAAAATTTTGTACCCAGTTAGTCACAATCTGGCAGCAATATCTGCAATTACTCACCAGCAGTCTTTGACAATGCAGTCACCTTCTGTTTAGAAGAATATTAGGTAATGGTTCTTTTATGTAGCTCATACTATGAAAATGTAATACAAAGGACTACTTATTTGAATTTGGTTTTCCAGGGGAAAACCTGAATTTTATCACTTGATATCAACAACAATCTTTGAGCAAATGTCATACAGTAAATGCTTCAGAAACGAAAATTTTAATAAGCACTTGTAGTTGGAGACTGTTTTTTTTATTAGAAGAGTATAAGCACAAATTTGATATAACTAAGTGTTCAGTCAAGAATTTTTACAGTAATTCAAATCCATGATTAAGGACAAATAAGAGTCAAGTACAGATATTACACAAAACACATGTATGACATGACAGTCAGAATATAAGCAAAAGAAAATTACAAGTATGTTTATGTACACGATGATCTCAGGATAAAGAATATGGAAACCTCACCACATTGCTAAGCAGACTGTGTCATGAGTGTTAATCAAGATCCGAAATGACACGGCACCATTTCAACCTCAGATAGCCAGAACATAGCAAGCCCTTCGCTTGACACCAATCCATTTCCAAGAAATAAAAAGGGCGTGCACGAAAGTTCAGAATTTGACAATGGGTTTCACGTAAAAAATACATTCATTTTTCCCATTATATGTATTTTAAAAAGGTCTGTGATTAATGCTTCAAAACAGTCAAAAAGTGTTGGCTGTACTATGCTCAGGATACCAGTTCAGGAAAGCATCAAATTATTTGCATTAACTTTCCTGCCTTACAAAGGAGGTTTATGCACAGGAGGTAGGCACATACAAAACAGACTCAATTAACTAAAGCACTTTCCTTTCAGTTGCAAGGAAATTCCACTCATGTACGCATTTATGACCTCAAATCTGCTTCTGTGTAGTGCTGATATCTAGGCAAGACCCTTCTGTAGAGAGAAGAAAGCTGCTTGCAATTTGCTTTGCTAGTTGAGAAAGAACTACTGAAATCACCGGATCATCACGCTTCCAAATTAAAGACTTTGAATCGGAAAGAAATTCCCATGCAATACTTGACTAAAACCAAAACATTCTTCGCTGAAATATTATCTGTAACTACGTTAAGGTAAATCCAGCCATACGCAGATGTAACAGAGTGAACAGAGACTGACTTCTCATCTCTAATTTAGACCTGCTGAAATAAATTCAAAACTCTCATCACAGCTGCTATTTTTCAGTGATAAAACCTTCTTTCCAGCGCTTGTAAGTGGCCTTAGGAACCTTTTAAACATTGAAGTGTTTGTATAAAACCTTGAGCTCACTTCTGCTAAAGATCTTGATTCATATTAATTTGCTCCTCATTTTTATCTGTCTGAAATGATAATATGGTCCATGATGACACTTCAACATGATACAGAGTTCAGCAAATCAAATATTTACCTACTGTCAAACTTCAGCTTTATTCATGTCTTTGTATTTGGTCTAACAACATTTGGGGTTTGTATCTAAGCAAATGGCTAACTTTATTATCTAGCAAAAATGTGTCTTTATTTAGTCCCTCTCTCTTGTGCCCTGTATATATGAGAGAATACTAAAAACTTCCTTCTCCCACAGGCACCACTTCAGCACCTCCAATGACCTATTCCCGAGTTCAGAAATCTCTTTAGGTTTTCATTCTTTATAGAAAAAAGGCCTCTCTAACAAACACAGGTTTGACATAGCAGATAGCATCCTGAGTCATACAGATCTGATTGCAAAATAACTTAGTCAATTTGTTATCTATAAGGATTATGGACCTAGGAAACAGCAAATCAAATCACTTTTTTAAGCTCTGAAGGATCAGTTTAAGTGATCAAAGCTGTTTTCCACACTAGATATCCCAGACATAGGAAAGAAAAATTAGTTACGAATCACACTCGGTACATGAATTCTGCCATCAGACGAGTACAGATCTTACGCTCCTTGCAGAGACAAACCTTGAGCTCTTCTTACATGAGTCTGAGTGGCAGGGCTAGAAACTGCTTTATTACAGCACAGAATCAAAAGAGGAAGGGGAAAAGCTAAGCCTCAGAATTTCATAAGGATTTGGATTTGGGTCTAGGGCCAGGTTTTGGGGTGTTCATTTTAAGCAGTACTTTTTCACTAGTTTCTCTTTACTGTTTGTTCTTCATCTTCCCTGTATTTCTTCAAATTTGTCAGTACAGCTTTGGTAATAAAGTGGCAAGAGATGAATGCTACAGCATACAGGGTCAGTGCCAGCACAGAGCAAGGAGAGACAAATATTCTTCTGTTGTACAAGGCTACATCAGCACAGTTAGAAATTGTCTTTGCCCATTCTGTTATCATCACAATTCATTACATGCTCTTGCCTCATTGTCATTTCATTCTCAATTTCTCCTTTATTTAGATATTTCAACTTAAAGTTACTTTAAACCGTTCGTTATCAGGAATTTTCCCCTAAAGCTACAATTCAGTTTACCTTCTGCTTTCCCTAGGGACCTTCTGTGAATTACCTTCAATGGTAACAGCAAAACCTTGTTCTACACATCATCTGCAAAGAAGCTGACTTTCAGTTTTGACTTTCCTTTTTCATCCATGAATGGAAGTATTATATACATTTAACAGTACTTATATATGAATATTAGCAAAGAGTATAAATACCAGTGGAACAGCAAATTCCCTTCTCCACAGAACTCCCTGAACACTGCTCCTGTGTAAATGGTCCAACATGTATTTTGTCTCAAGTGAATTTCCTCACAGCAGCAAATTTCTCCTTTTAACTTATTCTTGAAACTTCACTAAACACTAACCTTAATTGCAGTTCTGCTCATGTTTAATAGTTTCAACTCTTGACAGCCTTTTTATTCTGTTTGTCACTCAGTAATTGAGTCTTTAAAAGTACAAAGGCAACTTCCCTTGATTGGCTCAGCCATTTCCTCTTGTTAGGAACATGAATTAATTTGCTATCCAGTTCTCTCACCAGCCAAAACACATTTTGAAATGCGTATTTAAGTGGTACAAGTTTTACTGCTTTCTTGTAAAAACAAGTATGCTATGGTTGCTAATGTATCAACTCGCAGTAAAACCAGAACAACTTACAGTTTTATTTTCAACTGATATGAGTGGTAACGGTGAACCTAAGACGTGTACCTAAGGAATCCTAATTTTTACCTCTTGAAGATGTCCTGGTTTGAGCTAAATAGAACTAGTTTTCTATTTAGTGATTTTACTTTTCAGCTCAGTCTCTTTTAAGTGGCTGAACTTGCTGAAAACTAGCAGGATGTTTTTCTCAGACAGTGCGGCTAGAAGACATGCTCAATGTCAGTTGCCTCACCATGGGTGCTGTGTCTGCGCCTACTGGGGGGGAAGTGGACCCAAAACTGACCAACTAGGTATTCCATCCCACATACGTCATACTCTGTATAAAAGCCGAGGGATCATGAGGGTCTCGCCCCTTCTTCCATCTTGGAGCCCTTCCATCTTGCACCCTTCTGTCCATCTCGATCCTGCAAAGGCCGAGGTCTGAGCAGAACCCTGCTAGTTTGTCTGCCTCTGATCCTGATTTGTGTGTTCTGCATCCTGCTCCCACCTCTTGCTGAGTTCGGTCTGGGACTTTTCCAGTGCCCTGTTCCACAAAGCCTCTGGTGAAGTAATCATCACTGGGGGGAGAGTGGAGGGAGGATTTTTATACTGGTTTTGTATATATATCTGTACATATTTGTATATATTTCATTATTTTCCTATTTACACTATTATCCTGTAGTATTACTATTATTGTTTTCTTAAACCTGTTAATTTTATTTTCCAACCCGTAAAGTCTCTCTCCCTTATTCTCTTTTCTCTTCCCTTCTGGGGAGGGGAGAGGGGTTAATAGAGAGCATCTGTCCAGGATTTAGTGGCTGGCCCAACCCTAAACCATGACAGAAGAAAAATAAAATCCATGAAAAGTCCCAAATCAATTTTTACTAAGATGTTACTCTATTAAATCTATGGCTTGCTTTATCTCTCTAGTGTGTTTTCTTGGTTGTTTCTGAGGATGACAGCACAAGGCTGCTTGCAACACTTATCTGTGATTTTTACAGTCAGCATAACCTTATAATACAGAAAAAGGAAGAGCATAACCTATTGCTTTTGCTCATGGTATTCATGTTTTTAAAGTGAATCATGGAAAAGAAACTAGAAAACAGATTCTCTAAAGTGAAGAACAATGAAGCACAGGAACAGGTTGCCATGGTAAATTGTGAACCTTTCATTAATGGAGATTTTTTTTAGAAAAAGTCAGAAAAGCAATGGTAAGGATTTGCCTAAATAGAGCTGAACTGGCACTGACACATGAAGATGGATTAGCAAACGTTGTTAAACCTCACTGTTCTATGATCCTGTAGACATAACTGTGAAGAAAGTACAGGTTAAAGTGCACCCTGTGGCACGTCTACACATGACTTTCAGGCATTCTAAAAGCCCATCCATCCATTTAATTTTGCACTGAATTCAAGCATTTATTAAACATGAGTAAGCATATGTTTTCAAGGGAGTTTCTACTAATGCTGAAAAGATCAGAATTCGATTCATTTTGTAATTCTTTTCTTCCCAAAGCCATTATCTGATGATAATACACGATGACAATATTATGATTGAATTATTTTTTGTTTTACTGCTGTGAGCCTTATTTACTCTTAATCTGTGCTATCATTTGCTACGCCTGTCATTCACCATGGAGACTGAAACTGAGAATATGCTACCTTTCAAAGACCCTCATTTCTAGATACATTAATATCGACACTGTCAAGAGCTGGGCAACAAAATGACAAGTGGTTAAAATTATTACTGTCTGTTCCTCCTAGTGAATGATTTATGAAGCAAACAGAAACATTCATTTGTTAATGCCTCTTGCTTGTACATAAGGAAGTAAAAAGAGTAGTAGAGATACAAAAGAAAAGTAAATGGCCAGTTCAGGTGCAAACAAACAAGAGGAGCAAATATTTTCCCCAAATTAAAGATGCAAACTTATACTGACACATTCAAAATTAATGAAATGTTTGTTGGCATTATGGGGGAGAGGGACTACCAGCACTGCTTTGAGCCCAGCATCTCATAGGCATAACCTAGAAAAACCACAAAGCCATGTAATGGGGGGTACAGAAAGAGAAATCTCATTTGAACTGCAGTGACAAACGACAATATAAATCCATGAATTTACTCCGTGAGAGCAAGATAGTAAGAGCCTCTAAATGAAAGGCAATGTTTTCCTAGTAGAGACAGAGGATAGAAGATAGGATGAGTGACAGCAAAAGGCTTAGAAGCCAAAGACATAAAATATCAAGATTATACATGAAGTAGTTTGCCCAACATTTTAATGATTTATTGTTGATTTTTTTAATGTCCACCTATTTACAGAATCCTCTTTCTCTAGGATGTCAAAGCCAAGATATTTCTTCCCCATCCCATTCTCACACACATTGAGAGAGATGGAAATGCTAATATTTACAAGAAGCACAGAGCTTTCATGTTACTTCCACCATGGTTCAGTAGCTATGTAAGAAGTCTAGCAATAAACAAAAAGTGGTTGTGTGTCTTGTGTTATTGTTACTGTACAAGGCGTTAGGAATCATGCATGTGTTATTTGGCATACAGTCAAATCTACAGGACTGTTAAGGAAAGTTTATTTTCACTGCCTGCTTACACAAGTGACTACAGGTGGCAGAGAAACACGCTTGGATCAGCATTTCTGCACTACACAAAATGTGACCTGTAAAAGTAGGAAAGTAATGCTAAATTAAGAACAAAAAAAGACTGGCTTTCACTGAAGTGTAGTTGACTGAACTGAGCACTATCAGAATACTTCAAATGTGAAATGGCAATCTCTCAAGAAATAACATATTCCTTCTAATATATTCTTGAATAAAATCACAGAATCATTTGGTTTGAGAAGACCTTTAAGATCATCAAGTACAACCATAATCTGCCCACTACTAAACCATATCTCTAAGCACCTCATCTATCAAAATTGTTGACAATTTCTACCCGAGTGGAGTTATTTTATAGTGCATTATCACTATGGAAGCAGATAAAAGAAAAACAGAAAACAAACCAAAACAGCCACAAGAAAACAAAACTAAGCAAAACTACCACAACCTGAAAAACCAACTCAGCTTTAAATAGAAAAAGAAATTATTGTCTCACATTTCCAGCCATAGTTGTTTGAATGTTCAGCTAATTCAGCAATGAATTCAGGCATTTATAAAGAAGGAACACATGCAGTTTTTAAGAAGGGATACTTTCAAAGCTCCAAGTGTCAGAAGTTGACTAAATTTATCATTTGCTTTTATCTCCAAAGTCAATATAAACCTACTTACAGGACTATTTGCAAAAAGCGCTTTAGCCAGGAAAACCAGTAAGAGTAACTCAACAGGAATGTTTGGCTAAAAAGTGACATCCATTATAAAATTCTGAGAATTATATAATTATTTTTGAATAATTTTATTTTGCAGTCTCCCTTCCCTTCCTCCTTCAAGGTCAGGGGAAGTAAACCTAAATGAACCAAAGTCCACTTCCTCCAAAACACTTCTGTATTAGTAGGAAAGCAACTCATAAAATTGTCAGGAAATATGAATGGGTAGATGAGCCGTGCATCACCGTGTGCTGGTCGTTATATTAAATTAGCATGGAGGTTTTAATAATAAGACTTTATTTACCTATAGTAAATTAAGTAATTTAATTCTTTAGAAGTAGATTCATAGAGCAGCTGCATAACACAGGGCTGTACCAATATTTTTCTTGATATAGAAAAAGAAGTGTGGCATCGCACAACCCGAACTCTATTCACAGCTTTAGAGTTCTGCCCTACAAGGAGCCCTTTGTGGATTTCAGAGCTAACCGAAATAAACAGCACAGGTTATAATTTCTTTCAGAACAAATGATCTTACTGTACCCACAATCTTGGGCCTTGTGGAAAGTTTGAATGGCTCCAGAAGGAGAATCATCCCCCAGAACACCAGGTGTTGGGCTTCTAATTTTCACTGCTTGCTCCTGCTTCCCCTCTCTTCCCACTCGCTCTCCTTTGCACAGTGCTTCCTCAGATCTCCCCTTCTTATCCCACACCTCTGAGCTGTCAGCAGCTGCCCACCTTCCTGCTTGCCTAACACCTTGCTTGCCCTCATCTAACAATATCTGACACTCATCCTCAGCCTGTAATTACTAGTTCGCTATTCCATATAAAGCCATAACCTTCAATCTTGTTACTCTCCTCATAGTAATTCTGTTTTCTTTCCACTCATTAAAACTCCCACTCATTACAAAATAGACAGTACCACAACCCAGCTTTCCTTAACCCTTTAACAACCATCTCATTCCTCGTAACTCCCTCTTCATGCAACTCCTCTGCTCTCTTGGCTTCTGTGACCTACTTGAAAAGGCCACTACTGCTCATCACAAACTCTGGAGTCCTCCAATCTCTTCTCTCAACTATTCTGTATTCCCATTATAGATGTCCAACATGGTATCATGTCACTGAATGCACCAGGGAAATATTCCTAGCAACATTTCACTGTTATTTCCTCTGCTCTAAAAGTCTTTCCCTTCATCTCAAGAAGGCTGCCTCCTCCAAATCCACTGCACCAGCACTCACAAATCTACTGTCGGCTCCCTACTCATTACTTCAATGAGAGACAATGCCAGAATATGGGCAATTACTGGCATATGGCCCCATCTAAAACAACTGAGAATGTCACCTTAGGTTGACTCAGACTGATACTAAACCAAATATTTATGCAAAGAAACCTTACACGATCTCTAAGCTTCATTCTCCACTGCATCACACACTGGTTAATCACCAAAACCAGTGCAGAGAAGGCACAAAGTCCTCACTGAAGAATACTTAATCTTGTGTTGCCACAAGTGGCACAATCAATTTTCCACTAGCAAATTTCTTATGCATCTACATGGGTCCCCTTCTGCACTTCGTATAAATCTAATTCAGGGCTGCCTTATTTAGTTTGTTACACAAATATTATTCAACTGTGAGAACGTATGCGTGTAGTCTCTGTCACAGAGACAAGGAAACAGTGCCCTACTCTAGAAGCCTGAAATCAAAGCTCAAAGAGTGAGAAAATTAGTACAATCTTTTCTGATTTATAGATGAGGAATGCAAATACACAGAGATGGGGACTTCTGAAGAATCTATGGGCTGAAACAATTAGTGCATACCAACTTCCTTACTCTGCTTATGATTTGTAAAACAACTTTAATACTCCACAGTCTCACCAGTTCTAATTTTGAAAGCCACAGAGAAAGAAGAAAAGCCTAGTAGCAAGTTGGATCTGTATGCAGAACATCTCTCAGCTCACCCTACAGAAAAGCCCCTGCGCTTCTTCAGCTTTTTCCAAGCCAGCAGGTATAGCACAGGAAAGACATATCAAAGAGATTGTGCTGACAGCCATCCAAAACAATGCATGCTGCAGCCAGGGCAGAGAGCCAGAAAGGGAAAGTAAACACAGGCCTTCAAAGAACAAACATGGGGCTGGACCAAGACGACATGTAGGCTGAATGGCAGTGGCTCTACCACCCAGGATTTTGATGGCATGACTCAATCGGCCATAAATTTTTAAGTTCCCACATTAAGGGTCTTTTTCCCCAACTTGAAATAGTTTGTGGTCTAGGGATAGGACAGGGAGCCCAGGATTTGTGTATTCTCATTCCCTCTCCAACACAGGCTGCTCCACTGCCCTCAACTCCTGTGCCTCAGTATCCCTCAAACTGTTTTACAGAAGTACCATGAAAGTTACTGGAAATCTGCGGAAATTAAGAGGGACTGGAAGATAGACACATATGAACTATATCAGCTAATACTTAATTTGGTGTTAATCTTCAGTGATGTGTAACATGGTTTCTCCCCCATGAATTAACTTAACCCAAAATTATTAGAGCAATAAGGAAAAGCTCACTATTTATATGCTACATCTCCACTCTCCAAAACACAAGTAATTTTGGGAAACTATGCTTTTCCATCCTTGAGAAGGGCTAAAAGGAAACAGCAAAACCCATATACTTTTTAAAGTAAATCACTGCCCACTCTGTATTTTAAATAACAATTACAAATGACAATTCACAATAAAAACAGTTTTAAGTTACATTTTTGAGGACACTGCTTGCAGTTAGCCACAATCTCTATCTGATACAGGTTTAAATAACAATTCTATATTCTTGACGATTGGCTGCCAAAGAAGGTGTTCAGCAGTTGCAAGGCATGACCATGAGCTTTCAGAATGTAGTAAATTCAAAGTAGATGATCACTTAACAACTAAAAAACATTAAAATAAACGTATTAAAAAAAGTGTCTCTCTTACCTATTAGTATCCTATTCTTCGCAATGCCGCTTTTAATCTCATCATTGATCAAGTCTGTAAGTCCCCGGCACATAGAATCAATACTTTCAATGTGTTCTGGACAGTCATTAGAGATCTTATACCTGTCAAACCACACAGTGGAAAGGGCTCCTTTCATAGGTGTATATGGCCTGGAGTAGAAGGAAAGGTAACAAATTATTACCCAAGAATAAAATTGAAAGCCTTCAGTACACCTGATAATAAAGACAAGTCAGTACTTCTCCAGTGAGGGAACATCTTTCAGGTATACCTCAATTTACATCCAGTCACATTGCATTTCCTTGCATTCAAAACACGTTCCTTCAAGAATAAAGACAGCATTTGGAAGCTATATAAGATCCAAGTTTCAGTCAGTTCAATGTCAAAGTTGATCAGGTCAGCTAAACATTTTAAGTCTTAACCCTGTTGAGAGGTTCTTAATCCTAAACAAATTCAGGGTTGAAATCCACATTGCAATAGGACAAAATGAAGGGACTGCTAAACAAAACAGATTACAGGAAGTAACTTTATGGGATTCAGTTGTCTTATTCCTGTTGAAATTGATGGGACATAGTTATTATGAACCTCTCAAAAACGTCTTCCTTCTGTCAGTTTTTCTTTTTTCTTTTTTTTAAATGTAAATACAGCCGTCTCACCTGCCCTGTTATCACATAAAAATAACTGAAAGAAATCTCATGTGCTTACTGGATTTGTGCACAGACACAAATTACAGACATAATAATACTCCCCCCTTGCAAATACTGTGGTCTCAGATTAGTATTTTAAGTCCTTTAACATGTGGCCCAAACCTCAGATAATCAAGGAAGCTATAAAATGGCCTTTTCTTTGTTTTTAAACAAAGATGAATAGAGTCCTGAAATCCCAAGAAAGGTGATCCAATTGTCTTGCAATAGCTCCACAATTTAATACCAAACATACTGCTATGAGATCAATGCTTTTCCTCAAAACCAAGCCCCCTGAAATCCTTAACTTCAATGATTAATCAGAAGGGCACATTTTTCATTTTTACTTGAACTCAGAACAGATTACAATCATTGCCTAAAAACAGATAGTCTTTGGTAAATCTGTCTCAATGGGCACCCACTGAAAATGCTGACAGCAACTTCTGTGCTTTCTCTGGATTTTTTTCAGTACTAGGATTAAACAAAAACACAACTAATCTAAAATAAGAAAGTCTCTGTTTATTATTCTTAATGAAGGAATAAATTCTGCCTTTATCAATACCAGAGAGCTTCACATATATGAAAGGCTATTTCTAAACCAGAAATACTGCCACTAGTAGGAGCACGCAACAGGCAGTATACGACCTGCATTACTCAGTCACACAAGTCAAAAATGAGAGAACACAGAATTTTCTTCTGCCCAGTGCCATGAACATGAAATAAATAAGGTCTACAAACTAAAACCTGCTAAGCCAAATATAAAGAAAGAGGCAACAAATAGCAGACAGGTACAGACAGGCTACACTGTTTCACCTTTTTGAGCACAGCTTCAGGAACAAGTACCCAAAACCCACAACAACAGACTGTTATTCAAAATGGCGTACAAGTATGTGGTCAAGTTTAGTACAGCATGTGTCTCAAGTAGTCCTTCATTTGCTTAGTTCTAAACAAACCATATACTTAAGCACCAGATTTAAAAACATGTTTTTCCTAATTAGCCCTTGTCTATTAAGAAAGGTAACTACTAAATTAAAGGAAATTCAGTGGAAACATTTTACACACCCAACAAGCTAAGGTAAGTTTAAAAAACATTTTAAAAAAAAGTTAATAACTTCTTTTTAGTATTACCGCTGTCTCCAGGATCATTCCCAAATGAACTATTTCTTAGGTGTTGATCAAAATTAGAAACCTATAATTCACAAAATTCAATTTCCAAGAGGAGACATTCCAGCCAAAAAATATCAACAGCAGTGGAATCAGTGGAGTTTGTGGAAGAAGTCACCTGGACAATGTGATGTACAACAGACTACATGCTTGGGCAAACATAATTTAAGTCATCGTTTTAGCTTCTCTCTCCAACACTTTTACATCAATCCTGGTTAAAATGCTTAGCAGCCAGAGTGCTTCATTTTCTGGTAAAACCAGAGTAACTTATATTTGTGAGAGAAAAGATGCGTAAGGTTTTAGTATTATTACAGCAGACTGACCCAGGATATCCAGGGAACGAAGATTCGTATGTGTATTACATTACAGAAATTTACATTTACATTAATGAAATATTAAAAGAGATTTCCCCAGAACTGAAAGACAGAATCATACAACCTATAGACAGGACAAAATCCATTATAAGATTATAATAATTGGTCAGATGTCAAAATTCAGGATTTTACCTGCTGTCTTTGCAAATTCTTCAACAAGACAGAAGAAAGACTAATGTGCCTTAAGCCCATAGGAAAAGACCCCTAAACAAACAGACAAAATGCTTTCAACTGTCTCAAAAACATCTTTGCAAACATTCTTGATTTCTCAGAAATGCATTAAAAATAACCTTTACATAAAGCTGAGAAGTAAGATTCTTTTAATGATTCACCCAACTGGCACATCTGTTTTAGTCATTCACCTTATTCCTTAAATAAATCTCTTTATTAGCTGGCACACTACAACTCAGACATTACCACGGTAAACAAATATGTTTGGCATGGAACCATCCGTACAGCTCCAAGAATACAGCACAAAATTTTTCATACAATTAAACCACAAAAGAAAAAATAAAAATTAAAATCTCTGCATTACATTGAAATGAGAGGCTGGACTGAAATGCACAAAAGCAAAGAAATATGGAGTGGAGTGAAAACTCCATCCGCTAAGATCAGCATGGTCAGTTAAGGATAGCGTCAGACCAAATGGTCAGCTTTAAGTTTGGATTTTTTGTTTTCCTAAGTTTAATCAAGACTCATAACATTAATCTTGATGATTTTTTCCTCTGTGCCTCACTTTCTTTATTCTCTTTTTCAAATTATACTAAAAGTAAAGTTCCGTATCTCTAAAACATGTGCTGTTGAAATTTGGAATGAAAATATATAGCCCTCCCGAAGTTGCGTGGGTTGGTTTTTGTTGTTGTTGTTTGTTTAGTTTTAAAGGCGGTGTGTGCTTTTTGTTTTGCTTGCTCTGCAGTACCCAAGATTCAAAACCGTACAAGAAAACAAGAACCAAGAACCCACTCTCTGAGTACATTCAACTTCCAAATTTGTACCCATTTTTAAGAGACATTTGAAACACAATTTCCTACGAACTGAATTAACTCTTAACATTTAAAAATAAAGAGAAAAGAGGACATAAAGGAGACGTGGCTAATATCAAACAGCACTTAAGAAACTGCAGGCACCCAGAAGAAAAGAATCTTTAAAATGCTTCCCAAGATCCTCAAATAACTCTAGACCATGTTTTCTGATTACTTTATAGGTCTTACTTTTTAAGAGTGTGCATTGATCTACAATTGTTTCCTCACACATACACTTACTGCACAAGACTGTGGTTTCAAGAAGATGCTACACAACTAATATTCAAGTGACTTAAAACATATCCTGTAGTATCTCTATATTTATCATCCTTTCAATCTTTTAAACACGTATTCAAACAGAACTAATTTTCACTGTTTATTTAACTGCAAAGTTTCAAGGTAATACAGAACATTCAAGTTTTCACAAACTGAAGACAGGTTAGATTCTGCTGATGCGAGTTATGTACCAATGATGAAAATCCAATGAAAGTAGGAAGCAATAACACCATCTTTTTTACACTTTCTGAAGCATGGATTATAAACTCCTTCTCAATCATATTTTGAATAGTTAAATAGTTTGAAATTATCTTAGCAGAAGTGGAGAGCAACTGAGTGATGCTACACAAATTTCAAGTGAGATAAAGCCATGCCAGATTCTCTCTAAAATGATGCTATTAGCATAGCGATTCATTTAAAACTACAGGTGTTTCTGTTCATCATCCACTAAATCACTCTCCTTGTCCAATGTTTTCAGTTAAAAGACAAGCCAACACTACGAGCTGTTTTAAATAAGAAACATAAGAGCAGCAGACAGCACGTTGATAAAGAGTAAATATTCTTCCCAAAACTTTTTCTTGTGATGCACAAGAGTATCACTGCCTTCACATTCAGTGCTGCGAACTGAATGCTATGAACTGCTAATGCAGTCACATAAAACACAGAGTACTGGTGCTGGCTTACAGCTTTCTTCAAGTTCCAGACAGAACTTCCTGAGGTGTCAGACAGAAATGGGAATTTATAGTGAAGTTAGGCTTCAAAATTCAAAGAAAGAAAAAGAGAAAAATTTTTTAAATCCTCACTTTTGCATCCTTCCCAAACCTATCTATTCCCAGTTAGGAGGCACAGAGTCACATGAGACAGCCTTTTGAAAGTCTGTGCATCCCTTTGAGAAAACCTACAGAGCACACTGCCAGACTGCTGAAGTTGTAGAAGCAAGCCTTGACTCTCTTAATGCTGATGGCAGGTTTTTCCTATGAAAGCTGAGTTACTCCCCAGTCCCCAGTTCTCTGCTAGTGTAATCTTACTGCTGATACTAGTACATTGCAATAGAAAATCTGGTTCATAATGCTGCTCTGTAATTCCCACTGCCTGCTTGAAGAAGAAAGGAAAGTTTGGGTTTGTTTTTTTTTTTAAAGTATAGTGAGACAGAGAATCCACCTATTCAAATCAGAAGTGTAACTCAAAGTTCCAGCCCAAGGTATATCTTATGTTAAAACTGAGGTTCGATACATCTTAATAACAAAGCTTTTTGGTCTGGTAAAATAGCATAAGATCTGTCAGAAATTCAAACAGCCTAAACTTGGAAGTATACTTAAAAAAAAAAAAAAAGGCAAGAGTCATGCCCATGAGGAGCAATTTCAAGTGTTTCTCAGAACAGGCTGTGCCAGTTCACTCAACCACATGCAAATACTTTTGACAAGGCTGTTCTGGATGTATACTGTCTGAAACAAGAGCTAACTGAACCAGCACAGAATGGTTACCTGAAGAAATACTATGTTGACAGCTTTTGTTACTTGGGACAAATCTTATTTGTTCAAGACAAAGGAATCTGCAATAGAAGCTGACACAAAATTC
>NW_010168223.1:43884-91684 GCF_000695765.1 Mesitornis unicolor | reverse complement strand
AGCAGGACAAATTCCAAGTTTGTTTCTGTTTCTTGGTTGGTTTTGAGGTTTATTTTCTGTGGGGATAGATGGTGAAATTGTGGGGATTTGTACTAATCAGATAATGGCAATAATGTCACAGTTCAGAAGACTGTACATGAACTTTTCTACACACTGCCAGTTCCTCAGGAACTAGCCAATAGTGGCTGCTTTATGAATTCACTGAAAGAAAGTGGCAAGAGGCAAACCAGGGTCCAGCCTGAATTGGTTCTCCATTATGGGGTTTGAAACACAGTCTGGGATTCTAAGTGGTATCTTTCACAAGCTGGTGGCAAACAACACTGAGGATGAATGAATGACACTAGCTAAACACAGAAATCCCTGGAAAGACTGTAAAGCAAGAGCACAGAATGACACAAAACCTAGCACCCCACAAATGATTGCTGGAGGGGCCATATGAAAACCACTGTCTCCAATACTTCTGTATTAGAAAATGATTGAGAAAACAAGAGGAAGGAAGTGTAAGAGCGCGATGTCGTTAAAAGGATTAGAAATCTAAGATTTTTGTCATCGCATTCTACTTTGTTTTCCCCAAGCATGACTAAAGCATTTCTGACAAGTGTTCACTGCAGTCCACATGGTATTCAGCATATGAAGTAAGCATTACATATGCACATATCTATGTTTTTCTAAAGCAAGAGAAGTACATGGAAAATATGAAGTTTATCCAACCATGCTTCCATCATTATTATGCAGAATATGTTAGATTTCTACTTACAGAAGGAGATGAAAGACCCACCCCATTATACCAACCAAAACCCTTTCCATTTGTCCTTCAAACTTCCACCTCTAAAAAGACTTCTTTGTGTTAGATTTATGAATGAGGTTAGGGCTTACAAAAGTGAAGGATTAATAATATTTCCTTGAATCAAATATAGTATGATAGGCACTGTGCACGCTTTCCTACACAGCTCCACCAACGTCTCTCAAGTCTGACCTGCAGTACCCCTGCTGCTTTTCCAATCCTAGGCCTCTCGCAAGTGGAGGCTGCCAATGTAGCTAAACGGTGCCAAACTGTCTGGTGGTTTTGCGATATAGCCAAATGGGGACTACAATGAGATGAAACTCATTTCCACCCATGAGCCGAGCAAAGATGTGAACTCAGGTGAAAGGATGGAGTACCAGGTCATTTAATGCTGAGCAGTCCTTACTAGCCACATGCTTAGAGACAAGAGAAATTAGACTAAATTGGGGGGAAAAAAACGACAGACAACAAACTCTGCATAGAGACTTATTGGCCACAGAAAGGTATGTTGAGCAAGTGTCAAAAAGATCCACAAAATAGCCCAAGAAATATTTATAGTTTACTTTCTGACTTGCAAAAAAGAAGGACTGTCAGGATGGAATGCTAGACAACACAAAGAATCTTTGACCTAGATTTTTTTAAGGGAATTATAGAAGGTAAGGTATACTTATTAAAACAAGTGGAGCCTAAATGGTTTTAACTTTACCACGTTAGTTCCTGCAATGCCAATTTAAACTATCACTTTCTATTAAAAAAGAAAAAAAGGTTAAATTGGGTGGTATTCAGTTCTGATTTAGAAACTCTAAAGAAACCTAATGTTTAAGTTGCATTTGTAGCAGCTGAAACAGTATTTAAAGCTGTAGCCATCCTGACCCAAATAAAAAAGGAAACCCTTTCCATTAAAACTATTACTGTAGACGTGGCTTTAAGGATTGCATCAGCTGCTAGGGCCACAATTAGAGCTTCTTTTTTTAAAAAAAAAATTAAAGATATACGTTAGCATTACAAGGGAGAGGAAATGGAATTCTGTTGTTTAACAAGTTTAATCTATGTACAGAAGCACTGATCTTGAAAGAAGGCTATATAAAGTTAAAAGGCAACCTATAAGTTCTCTACTCATTTTTAAGTAACCTACTTGCCTACATCACAGACAAAAAAAAATAAACCCTCTACATGCAATGCCTAAAAATTTTCACTTGTAAAGCAAAATTTGCATACCTCAACTACAGGCATTTAACATCCAAGCATATTCAAAATTCGAGTGCCACTACTCTCACTACATCACACAGACTTCAAATCCACATTTTTTTTTCCTTTTTTTTTTTAATTTTAGAATGCTTTTTATCATAAGCACTTTACTTTGAAAGTTTGCAAGTTTTTCTTTTTTAATAGAAAACTGAATTATCTACATTTTTTTATTTTCCCTCAGGAAACAAATACGAGACTTGTAAGACTTTCCAAAGTGTGACAAAATGCTGCAAAAACTTTACCTGTCCAGGTGACATGTGGTGATCAGTCTCCACACAGACCCAGCACATTATAAAAATAATTATTTATTTATTTTCAAGTGTAAACTTTTACAGAAACCTATAGATAATAGAAAAAAGTTTTAAAAATGTAGTTCAGTAATGTTCTGCTGCTTTTACCCATAAAATGGAAGTATCCTCTCTAGTGTTTGCTGAAGTCAATGCTAATGAAGTCAGAGAGCATGGTATAGAATTCTTTGAGATGATACGCTGGGCTAGCTACCCAAAATAATTTTCAAACATTAACTCTTGAATTAAAACATGTTTGAACCTCTGATGTTACAGTAAGTGGAATGTGTGTGTGTTTCAGTACCTGGGATAAAATCTAAAGAAAACAAATTAAAACTCCATCCATCCTCCACCATAAAAAACAAACAAACAATGCCTTCTTAAAAAATTTGAATTGCTTTTCAGAACTCTATTTAATACAGGTGAAGAATGTATAAGGTCACATCTATAAATCTATCTATCAGCAGAATTACACCCATCAAAAGCATGAAAAAGTATTCCTGACCTGTAGTTTATCCTGCCAAAGCCTCTAGCATTGCATTTATATCATCAAACCTGCTTTTACTGGCATAACTACTTTGACGGAGAGCGTTCAATGTGTATGTGGTAAGTTACACTGGAAAAGACAGGAGTTTATAGAGTATGAACTACATCCACATTAACAGCATTTTGCCAGAAGAGCGTATTAGCCAAGCAATCCTAGTATGGTCTTGCCTAACTGCAAGCTTTTCTTTGATTTCATCGTCAGTGTAAAAACTTGCTGGCAAGCTTTGCACTCTGCTCCTGTAATGGACAATGCAGTAGCAGGTTGAGCCACCCACAGAGGCTCCTGCTCACATCAGTGTAGTTCTCCACCAGCAATTGCTCTGTCTCTACGCAATCCAAGACTGGATCAGAACCTTCTTCAGCATATCTGTACACCTGTAACTATCTACCTATAGGTCTCATTATCAAGAATGCTGAATTCCCCCATTGGTGCCAGAAGCATTTGGAATTCTTATCAATATAAATATATACACACACAAACATATACACACATAGACACACACATGCATAAAATTGGACCATATATTTAAGTTCCTAATGCAGACGCAATTATTTTAATGTCTGCCATTCAAGTCTGGCTGTTGTAGGCCTTGTTTTTCCTTTCTATGGAAGAAAGGAGAGCAATCACTACAAGTGTCTCAAGAAGCATAGTGTGTTTTGGACTTGAATACCAAAACAACATGAAATGGGTCTGTAAAGGCTTCTGTTATTTCAGTTTTAAATCAATAACACATATCTTCACAAACTTCACCTCAGCTAACAGTGGCAAACATCATTGCACTTAAGGGCATCTGTTTTATTTCACTATGTCAGCTAACGGTGCTTATCAGCAACAGAGGGCTGTACACTAATATTCCCAAGCGTACTTCATACTGCCAGTCAAAGACAAACAGTGTGGGTATTTTTTTATTCTTTGAATATACAACTCTTCACAGTTTTGCTAAAAAACACTTTTGAATCAACACATGCAAGACCTCTGTCTGTTCTATAGAAGAACAAAAGTAATGTCAACTTAGAAAAGAGAGCGAAATTAACATTTTATTTGTATCTTTTAATTGAAACAGTATCTTTCTTCCCATCTGTTTACCAGAGTACTGAAATACAAAGTCTTAAGATAAAAATAGACTCCCTATAAACACCACTCATTTGAGTCAGGAGAACTTGCTGGTTAATCATTTATACACAGTTTACAGCTGTAGCTATCCAAAGAAACCAAAACAAATGAGAAAAGAATTGGACCCCAGAAGCGCAGTGGGATGGAAAACTGAAGCCCTGGCCTAACAGATGTGGTCTGAGGTGCTCTGGCTGCATATAACATGTGAAGAAAGATCGTTTCATAGGGAAGCTAAGTCTCCTATGTTTCTCCAGTACCTGCTCTGTTGATAGGGAAGAACTGAGGCCTGTCAGAATGTGTGATGTGCTGCTGGTAACTCTAGCCATCACTGTAGCCTGTCACCAATGAAGTAATGAGCATGTTAATTACACAAAATCGTATTCACTACCTACTAACCCAAAACACACTGGTTCAAAGACTTCCACTCATGACCTTGATTTTTCTGTAACACAGTGAGTACATTCACACTGCAATCTCTCAATTGCTTTTCCTGCCTAAGTACACCATAAAAATACATAGTCAAGGAAAGCTGGTTTAGGTTGGTTTTTTTTTTCACATATTAGTGAGTGCCAGACAAAATCTGCTATTATACTTGTTTATACCCTCCAAGAAATTTTTTTCTGACTTTCAAAACTCTGTACCTTGAAAGTCAGTGTAGAATGTCACAATTTCCTTTTCCTTTCAGCATTCATCCATGCTTACGCACAAATTCAGAAAGAAACTTAAGCCCTGTTACCTTTCAAGGAAACATTTTCCTAACTTAGTCACAGACACCTTAAAAATGAATTTATATTATGAAAAATTAACAACTCTGAAATATAAGGCTATGTCTTTAAATAGCTAAATATGAAGGTATGTGCCCAACTTTTAGCCTTCAGGTTTGACCTCATTAACTTTCAAATCCCTATGGGCTAAATATTTTTATCTTTATTTTGTGTCTCCCACTGAACACACAGTGTCATTTAATAACAACACTTGTGCCTATGGCAAATGCTGAACTCAGTTCTTTTTGAAACAGTTGGTTCAGGATTCAAACTAGAAGAAATGTGTGATTTTTAAATTCCCAGTCCTTTCTCCAGCAGCTGAAGATCTTATACATCCTACTCGCCAAAAAGACTCACCACCTTCAGAACTGAAACCTGGCATTAAATACAACAGAATATTTTAGTGGTTCACTTATGGCAGTTAATATAGATGGGACTGTGATCCAGAACATGGCTCTATAATGCCATTACAACACACATTGCAGTATCTTCTATTTATATCAAGGAGATGGAAAAAGATAATGAGGACAATACTTGAATTTGAATTAGCAACTGTTGACTTCTGTGAAGTCTTAACCATTTAGAGTCTTAACCACTTACAAAAAATCACAGTCCCTGGGCAGCAAGCCACCGCTGAGCTCTAGTTTTGCCAAAAAGCATATACATGAGAAAGAAGGAAGTGTTATGACAATCTGCACCAATACTCACAAGCATATTTTACAGCACTGGTATACAGTAATTTAATCCTACAGTCAAAATACATTAAATAATACCTGGCAGGAGCCGTTGGGTAAATTACTTTTATATGCTGGAAAGCCATGTCCTGATTCAAAAGTTGTTTTATCCATGTTCTTGCTCCTTGGCCAGTATCACCTGTGTCACATAGAAGAGTACAACAAGAATTATTCTCTGCATTTAGAAGGAAAACTATACAATGTCAAATATATTTATACCAGATTGCCCTAATTTCTAAATTGCAAAGTTAATCTTCCAAAATGCTAAAAATGAACCTTTTAGAATAACCTCGATCCCCTTTCTAAGGAAGAGGGACCCAAAACTTCTTAGAAACAAGTTACTTAAAAGGTCGCACAGCATAAGTTTAATAAATACTACATCCAATGGCTTAAGTACCTCCTAATCAGGCCCAAGGCTTTACCTTTTACCTTCAACTTACCTTATTTGCTGAGAACACTAATAAAGAAAAAAATACTAATGATTATCTTAAAAAGTCAGATAAAATACCTGCTGCTCCTCTTCGTTACATTTACTACAGAATTTTGTGTTAAGCCACTTCAAAACCTAGTCAAGAGCAATAAAAAGAATCATTACATTTAATTACACAAATATTATGCATAAGCTTTAAGGGAAATATCAGTCAAACACTCCCAATGCTTTGTGAGAGTGCTCAAGTGATAAGTTTGCACTAAACTATCTGGCAGGCTCCTCAAAAACCTTAATTCTGTTAGACAGCTAGTTGAGATTTGACTCTCAATGCATTTTTCCCTAGTTATCAACTCAGCATATAGCCAAAACCCCTGCAGACTGAAGTACTATGAACAGACATACAGAGTGAATTCTTATGCAGACAACATTGTTCCTTTCAAACAAATATACACATATACATGAGTTCCTAGAGCTTGTCTTTGCATCACTGGTATCTCAAACTATAACTTCACTCCTCTGAACAGCATAAGTCTCCTGTAAGAGTTAAAAAATGCTTCAAGATTGAGGAAACCAGCCCATCAAGGAATATGGTTTACAGTGGACAGCAATAAAACATGTAGTAAACGTTCAACCTAAAAATGTGGTGATGATTGAGCAAACTGGAATTTCACTACTGTCACTCATGCCAAAGGACTTTAGTCTTGCCTGAAGTCAAAGCTCCCCACATACTATCAACTCAAAATGCTAATCTCAATTAATATTACTATTAATATTACTACTCTATTACTTTACCTCAAATTGGTCAGTTTGACTTGAGAACTCACCCTATCCTTCTCAATAAAATGGCCAAATCACAATTAAAAAAAAAATCACTGCCCTAAGCCAGTCTTACTGCCATATTACATGGGTTCATCAGAACAATGTCACATGAACATATCCATTTATTGTTACAATGATTACAATTACAATTATTATAATTCCCCAATAGAGATTTATTCTCACTTTTGCACTCAAAATTCAGTGATCTTTATTTACACATACAATCGATGCGTCTTCAGAATTAAAATTAAGGCAAAAGGATCCAAACCCAGCATTTTTTTTTTTGCTGTTGAGCACAAGTAGCGTAATCACAAAGTCCTCTCTGATCTAAATACCTCAAGTGACAAATAAGCAACAGGGCCACAAAACTGACACAAATCTTATATTGTGCTACATTATGCAGTAAAATTAAAGTTGCATCTTTAACTGGATGCTTCAGAACACATTCTCACAAGCACTTTGCTTCCTGTAAGCAGTATGGTCTTAAGTCCAAACGCGTCAGATTCTTAGCAGACGCTCTTGATGTGCAAGGGGTTTTCCTCGTGGTTGCTGTCACCTAATTTATGAATGACATATCTTAAAGAGGCTTGAATAAACATTTGGTTTTCTATACCTTCCTCTTTTTATCAATTACAAAGCAAAAGACTAGACTCTGCAAATACAGGACCAACCCTCAGGTAGGTCAACATGAGCAACTATCTGAATGCTTACAGAATTGGGACAGACTTCGGTCTTTACAAACTCCTTAACAGTGCAGGACACATCTTTTATTATTTACTTACATTTCTTAAGCTTTGCCAAGCTCAGAAGCATTTACAGTTAATGAAGCTAGTTTGTCCATGTAAAGTTCATAGAAAACTCACCAAGTAAGAAAAATTTAACTATGACCACCTGTGTGTCAAAAGTCCTCATGGTCTAAATGTTCTGCAACAGCTGTGAGCACCTGCATGCAGAGGTAATGTATTATGATTTGGTAAGAACAGAATTTGGAGGGAAGGGAGAAAGAAACTGTGACACCTAACAAAACCCAGCAACTTCCTGAAGGGTTTGTCTTTCAGTCTCTTCTTAGATTTTTAGCATTATATGTTCTTCTGAACACTACTAAAAAAAGCAAAGCACAGGCAATTCTGCTTTGAGTCTGTTTCCAAACCTGAAATAGACCAATGGCAGCACTATTATCTCCTCCTGCCCCCAAGTAAAACACAAGTTATTTTCCTTTCTAATATAGCTTGAATTTCCAAATTTTCTTTCGTGCAAAGTTTAAACTCAGAAACATGTAACATAAATGTTACAACATGCAAATTTGTAAACTTAAGTATAAGAAATTACTATATGTTTTTTTATGTCTACTTGCCTTCCCTGCTGAGCTACCAAATGGATCCTCTACCTGAATCTGGTGTACAGTATCAGATATTTTCTAATATTTTTCTCTAACGCTTCGCATTTGTATTCTCTAATTGTTATAATTTGTCTGGAGCAAGCATCATGAACAAAATGGACTCATGCCATTTGACTGCCACTTTCCATCACAGTGTACAGAAGGCACCAATTCAGGTTTACAGGCCAGCCCACAGCCATGGCGCTGTGGCTATTTCTGTTTTAAATTCTGTTCTGTCAAACTGCTAAACAAAACCAAATAAAAGCACTCTTGCACTTCGCCACTGCAAACATCATGAATGAAATCATATCAAAAATGAAAAATTGTAGAGCACTTCAACCACATGTGGAATCAACCTCTAACCATAATCTTCCCTTATTCCTCCAATATGAGAGAAAATTATTTCCTCCAGCACTAAAGCATTAGCGTTAACAAGACAGCTGAATGCATTCTATGAACTTTCAGTTTCATTCTTTAACCCGCAGAATTTGAGAAAAGCAAAATTCGACTAGATTACTAAAATGAAACTAATAAACTTATTAAATAATAAGCACGTACAGAATTGTTCAACTAAATGGAAGCATCAGCTAAAAGAAAGAGACTAAAAGTAAGGTACTGAAAGAGTTGAGCACATTGCCATATGCACATGTACTGCTAAACAGCATTGACTTCTAAGGCTTTAACCTAATGATTACTGTTGGTTTTTTTTAAAGTCATCTGGAGTTTGTTCGTGTTATTTAGCAGGTTATAAATAACCTTCAAGAAAAAACCCCAACAAAACACACACTCCCCTCCAGCCCTCAGACTGGTCACTGATGCAGGGAACCATGGTAGCCATGAAGCCAGCTTAGATACGGCTTGGACACTTCCAAACAGAGCAAAGTCATTCTATTAACACTGGCTTTTAAAAGGTGACAGCAATACTTTCAGCCTGATACTAAAATCGCCAAGTGCCACTTTAATTATGAAAGCTATCCTTTGCATGTGGCTACCCTTAGAGTGGAAAAATTAAGAAAATATCATCTGGAACACGTCTGCCCTTATGGTAAAGCAAGCCAGGCTGCTCCAGCCCACGGAGGGTTCTCCTTGCCAACCAGCGCCCCGCTGTCCCCGGGGCACGTTGGAGCCACAGGGACACCTCACACCTCTGCTCCTCGCTCTCCAGCCGTGGTGAGCCCGTCCCGCAGACTCCCTCACGCAACCCCGGGCCGCCGCTGCCCGCCCTCGCAGAGCCGCGCTGCCGGCAAGGTCTCGCCCCGCAGCAGGCGGCCTCCCTCGGGCAATACCCCTGTGCCCTTTCCCAGCGGGCAGCGACGCCCGCCGAGGCCCTGCCCCGCGGCAGAGCGTAGCAGGGCAGATAAGCTGGGGGAAAGCAGCCACCTGAGCCGTGCAGAAAGATGAGGGAAGCAGTGTGCTTGCCCGCAGGGGACACCACACTTCTCTGTAGTGCTGCGGACGCCGCCATTCCCACCGCCCCCGCCTCCCCGCTCCGGCGGCCACATACTGCGCCTGCGCGGTGGACCGCGCTACAGGGAGGAGAATGGCGGGCGTTTTTCAAGCCGTGTGTACCGCGGGTTTATGTTCCGCGCCTCTCTGCTCTCCTCAGGCACCACTACCCCGAACAACTCTTCCAACCGCAAACCAGAAAAGCTTTATCTATTTATAGGAAACACTCTATCTCTGCAGATTCCATATTTAGGAATGCCATAGGGCAGGCAAACTGGAAATCAAACAGTAAAGAGGTGGGGGTGTTACCCCTTTCACATCATGGTATGTGTAGAAAGGCAACTGGGCTTTGGTCTCACTAGGTGTATGCTTTCAAAAGTGCCCGGCTGGCAAGGGAGCTGAGGTTAGGCAGGTAGCACAGGGGGCTCTGCAGGCTCCTTCGAGGCGCTTCAGAAAGCAAAGGGAGCCTGCAAGGGCCAACAAAGGTTCAGCAGATGTTTGAAAGCTTGTCTGGCCTTAACCTATGTCCAAGTATAGCTTCTGTGATGGTCTTGGTAGTTTCTACTGAACTGCTGTAGAGGGATAAAGGAGTAGGAGCTTTCCTTTGCACTTCTGGATGACCTGTGCACATTCAAAGTCATGGGATTTTTTTAAATTATTTTTTTTTCCTAGTGCTGTGTTGATTAAGCCACCTGCCTTGGTGCTTTGAGGTCTGCGGCAGTGGAACAAGGGTGATCAGGCATAAACTCTGCCATTTCACTAGCCAGGTGCAGTGCAAGCCAGGGGGTGAGCAGCAAGCTTACAGATTAGTTTTGCAGTTCGTCGTGAAGTATTTTGGCAAGCTGTAGGGGCACACCTGTTAGTCCTTAAAAATGTAATGAAACTTTAGCCTCTTGAGGTAGCATGTTAGTACCTTCAGAATGGCCTGTGGGTTAAGTAGATGAAACATCAGTGTGTGTGTGTAATATGAAGAGCATGCTGTGCTTGTATTTCTGTTCAAAATGCTGTCTTGACTACTATTTTCCTGTATATTTAGGCCCTGAAATCTTAGAGCACCAGTTAAACGTAGACTGACAAACAATGTGTTGTGATGCCACTTCAAAACGTATGGAGCTGTCTTTTTAGTACATCTAGAAGTATTCTGCAGCAGGTCTAAGAAGTAAATAGAAGGAAAACAATCTGATCGTTTGGGAAATGAGAAAATTGCATGGTGTGGAGGGATGAAAGAGATACCTAAAATTTTCTACAGTCACAGTTGCCCAATTCCAGAATACGAAATCTCAGCAAAGTAGTGCCACCATGAATGAGTCAGTATTGCAGTGCCTAATAGCTGAGACATGCCTTATTTTTCATTTGACTTGCAGTATGCAAAAACAATTGTGGTATTTGAGGTATTAAGACTTTTTTTTTTTAATTAGCTTAGCAGGAAAGTTTAATCATGATTATAGGATAGGATATATCCAGTCATTTAATTCTACTTGTAGTATTTTAATTTATCTTGCCATCTTTCATGTGCCTTGTAATTTTTGAGGGCTATTGTATGTGAAGGATCACTAAACAAAGGTGATATGTGGCTTTGGAATAACTCTTCTGCACAGTTAGGGCAAGAAACCACAATCAAGCCTTTTTAAGGCTTATAGCTTGTCATTCCCTGCCTCTGAGTTACAAGCTTGGAGGTACAAGATTTCTTTGTGCCAAAAAAATGAAGCTTGATGCCAGGAACAAAACAAAGGATAAAATATCAGACCATTCAAAAATAGTACTCTGGATCTGGAGGGGTTTTTTTGTTGTTGTTTTTTAAGAGGAACAGCCAAGGCATAAGGTTTATTCTTTCTTTTCCATTAAAAAACAAGCAAAGGGCTATCTTTGTTTTTCCCTGTGTGGAGAGGACTCAGAGCTTCAGATGAAAGACCAATATTTAAAAAAAATAAACACAAATTAGACAACTACATAGAAACTTTTGAGAGAATAGGAGCTCTGAACAAACTTGAATGGAAAAGAGCTGAGTTATAATTCTGATGATGACAAAGTTACTGTAATAGCTTGTTATTTATACCAGAGGAAAATATTTTGTTGGAGTGTTTTTAAGTATATTAATTATATTGAATGTTAGCAATATTAAAAATGTAACTTAATGACATTTAAAAAAAAAAAAAGCCCACAGCGAAAGAACTTTCTAACTGTGATAGATCTGAATCAAGTGCTCAGAACTGGCCAGGAGATGATTCTGTTTTTTCTGGAAGTTTCTGTTGTTAGGATGTCTGTCATCCAGTTTTTCCTTCTACTCAAAGAAGGTGGGGAAGGAGGGAATGTGCTTGGAGTAAGAACTAGAAAAGGGTTATAACTGTTTCCCTGGGACAAACCTATGAAGTCTATGAAGCCGACAGATGTAACCATGAAAACCATTAAAGTCATGGCTGCTGCTAAAACCTAGCCATACTAACGGAAAAAACTATCATGAGTGAATTAACATTGTGTTAATAACTGTAGAAAATTATAGGCAATATGAAAATAGCTTGCAAATTTTGTTGAACTAACATGTGCTTGAGTTCTGATGCTTATGGTTTTTTGCAAGTCTTTCACTACTGACATGTAACATCTCCAAAAAGAATTTATTACATATCACAGCGTCAGTAAAATGTCCTCCCACACCCTTTAAAACATACTATGTTGCAATTCCTTCTCTTTTTTTTTTAATTTTTTTTTAATTTCCTGGGCTTAATGAAATTAATGGATTAGATTTTGACTTAAATGCTAAATAAATATTTAAATGTAAATATGCGGCCATATTTAAGTTTTATAAAGAAAGTAAATGTTAAGTGTGAGCTGTATTTTGTTCCTTAGTATAGGCTCTTGGTCACAGTGCTCTCTGTTCCAACTGTCCTCTCACACTGGCTCTATTCAGAAGAAACCAGAGGAGTTTCAGGTACTTGCAACTATTTTGATTTTATTCTCATTTAAAATGGCTTTGCACTTTAAAATTAACTGTAGCTGAAAACAGTATGTGGCAAACATTTTATGTCCACTATGTGTACATATATAACATCCAGCAACACTGCTGTAACTGTATGTGCAGAACTAAGGCTCTTACACCCCACATTGAAAAATAGTTTGTAGGTATTCTACAGTTACTGTTGGGATTTTTAGTAGGCGAGTTAGTCCACAGATGCTTCACTGATGATTACAAAGAACTATATCTGATTTCTAAGTTGATTTTGACAGAAGCAGGGGTTTTGGTATGGAAACATAAATATCAAGTATTTAGATCTTTCCACACACCCACTTTATTTCTTTCTCAGTATCATGACATTATCATCACCATATCAAAGATTGCATCATTAATATCCAGTTTTTATTGCTTGAGCAATAGCTATCCTATACTTGTTTTCTTCATTATTAAGGCATTAAATTTAAATGCTGAATTTCTTTTACTTTTCTTTACATTCCTTCCTTCTCATATCCTCCTCCCAGTTTTTTACAGGCTGAAGGGTCTGTCCACTGATTTTAAGACCATCATGCCAGTTACTGTTATCTGATAAAAATAAGCAACTATCTACAAATTTGCAGGTGGTTTCATTCATTGGAAATCAATGGCAGTGCTTTTACATAAAATTTGTATGGCTTGGGGTTTTTTTAGGTCTCCCCTTTCAGTGTGCATCTTGGCATAGCTTCTTCCAAAAAGTTATTTTAAACAGTTCTCTGCACAACTGCCGCAGTAAAGGTAGGAAGTGCCATAGGAGTTGCTAGTCAGGTGCATAACCTAGTGGTCCATTTATCATGCTAAACTATCCATACCTTCATCAAGCCAAACAAAAACATGTATTCCCATTCATATTTTTTAATTTAAAAATCAAGTTTTTAGCAAATGATCAACATTCAAAGTGTGTAGATTTTGTAAAGTGGTTTTTCTGTCCAGTGAGAGGTATATTTTGAGGCCAAGTTCTCCTCCTCCTTGCTAGAAAAAAAGCTCCCTGGCTATGCTACATCCCTAATATTGTGCATCACAGATATGATTTACTGTGGAGTTGGGTAGGGGAAATCAGTCCACCAAGAGAAAAGCAAGTTGTGTTCTGCATCTGAATACTGTCTGGCACAATGGGTGCTTGACCCAATGTTTCTAGTTACCACAGCAAGGTAAACAAGTAATAAATAAACAAATCATGTTCTTTTTGGCCCAAGAGATAATTAGTATTTAAAGTCTTGTGAGATAATTTTGCTCGCAGGAGCCAGATATTTACTGCATGCCATCCCATTTATTTAAAAACAAATGAGGGCCCAGTCCCAGGGACGACAGGAGGCAGTTCCCTTCTACAGAAATGTGAGCCTGCAGCTAGCCAACAGCCTGCCAAAACAAATCCAGACTTGGCTACATTACTGGTGCCTGTGTGTTTCTTCTGCTTGTTCTTTGCAGCAGATATGCTGCTTCTGAGTAATTTGGATGTCCACTCAGCTGCTGCATCAGCAGGCATCTCCCCAGCAAGCTCCTTGGCCCTTCTTGTCCAGCCTATATCCTGCTGGAGGCTGGAGGGATGTTCCTCAACCAGAATTCCCTGAGGAATCTTGCAGACATGCTCGGGGCTCACCAAAAACAGATTAACAGTATTCTCAGCAAATAGCAAAGCTGCTTTCTATTAGTATGTGGACTCATGATGTCTGCCTTTTATTTAATACCTTGGTGATTAGAGCTACAGCTGCTAACTGGTATGACTGGTTTTACTTTGACTCGAGAGTTTGTGGCAGAGCTACTTTATATATCAGACAGTATTTCAAAGGTGCTTACCCTGAGTGGAAACTCACCTTGGCCATGGGAGAGGCGAGTTTAGGACTTTTAGGGGAAGCTTGAACTGCCGTGGGAGGGTTTGGCTCTGTTGGGAGGATGTTGGTACTGGGATCATTGACCTCATTAATATTTATAAATTTGTAAAGGGCGAGTGTCAGGAGGAAGGAGCCAGGCTTTTCTCAGTGATAGCCAATGACAGGACATGGGGCAGTGGGTGCAAGCTGGGGCATAGGAGGTTCAATCTGAACATGAGGAAAAACTGTTTTACCGTAAGGGTTACAGAGCACTGGAACAGGTTGCCCAGAGAGGTTGTGGAGTCTCCTTCTCTGGAGGCATTCAAAACCCGCCTGGACACGTTCCTCTGCAACCTAGTCTAGGTGATCCTGCTCTGGCAGGGGTGTTGGACTGGATGATCTTTCGAGGTCCCTTCCAACTCCTAATATTCTGTGATTCTGTGATCACAATATTATCACAGTCTTTGGTAAAATTTCTGGACTAAGAATGAAGGATCCTTTGTCAATTTAAACTGTATCTGGCAAGGCTGTTATGTCTTGTGTTTTGGTATTTCTCTTGAGGACCAGTGTTCTTGCATGTATGTTACTGAATACAAATCTCAGGTTCTTTTTACTTTAAAAGGACATAACCACTTTTTAATTGAGGAAAAAGCTATGAAAACATGAACCTTAAAATCCAGACGTACAAGAAAAATCCGCAAGATTCTTATTTTAAAACTCTTATATTAACTTTGACTCATTTTTTTTAAAGTTCTGATTTATGAATTAGGAACTCTTGAAGTTAACAGAAGCTCTCTAGTGAGATTACTGCACTGGAGTTCATAAATGAGTGAGCCTAGATCTGTGCTGCCCCATTCTGCATTCATGTGTGTTGATAGGGAGTGTTAAGCGTATCACACTCTCAAATAACATAGCTGCGCTAGCAAGCTCTCTCATTTTGTCCACAGAAATACAGTCTATCCAACCAAAGTATATCATGTCGACATGGAGTACTTTTGCCAATATGAACTGGAAGTCTGAAAGAGGGCTTTGCTCACATAAGTATATTGGCCAGACTTTATACAATCGCAACTTCATCTAAATTTGCTTTCTTAATGCTAAAATCTGGTTTTGGTTACAGTACTGTCAGTCTGGAGTAACTCCCTCTGGTTGACCTAAAGATAAATTGAACCCAACAAAAGAGTCTTCTGGACTCACAACCCTGTAATGAGAATAGAACATGGAAATGTCAGAAATAACTTTTTTCATCTGCAAGTAGAAAGTGTCTGTGCCCCTTCTGACCCTGAGCAAGAAAATGTAGAAATTTATATCAACACTGGAAATGTATAGTACAGAACTCCCTGACAGACCTACTTGTTGCTTTCCTCCTGCTTTCATACCAGTGAGATTTTGTTTGTATGGCTTCCGTATTTTGGCATTTATTTGTCAAAAGAGGGATGTAGTTGCAAGCGTTTTTTTGGTGCCAATTTACGTGATGCCATGAAGGAGCATTTTTCAGCACTTATTAGATCAGCTCCTCAGCTGTGCAGCTCCACACCCTGGTGTGAAACTTAGAGAGGGATAATTCTGACAGGTTTTATATTAGCATTTCATTTGGGAAAATTAGTATCTTCTTCACATTTCCAGTACAATGTTGTGACTATTTGACAAGACCATCCACCAAGACCTTTGGAAGACTGGAAATCAGAGGGCGTCCTACAGATATATAGTTCCACTTTCAGACAGAGGATTAATGGAAACACCATTTCTTTAAATGAAATGTGCTGTGTTTTAGATTATTTTAGTGCCTGAGCATCAAATTCTTCCAAACCAGAATACCCAACGTGTATATACGTACAGGTAACATATAATATTAATATTGAGGTAAGCTGAATGGTGCGATGCTGTTCTCCAATATTTGTAATGTCTTGAGATAAAACACTGCGGTATATCTTTTTCATCACAGACCAAATGTAGTATAAAGACATACAATATACATCAATACATTTTTCCAGCATATAAATTTATGATTTACTATAAAACCAATATGCAGAATGAATATCATATATACATTTGTTATGTTTTATTTATTTTTCTGAAATGAAATATGTCCCTAAAGAGTAGTTCTGTAATCTATGATAATAACTTCTGGATGCACCACTTTCTTGATGTGCTAAGGATAAAACCTATGGTTAGTCCTTACTATTTTGTTTAGTTGGACTTCAAAGGCGAGGTGTCTTTTTCTGGATCTGTAACATTGGCCCTTTTCCATGGTCAATAGAGGCAGTGGTTCTTCTCTATAGTTTGTAAGGGGTGCCTATGGTTGTGAGCTCAGCTGTATCTGTCGGAAGTCTGGACGTCTCAAATTAGGTGAGATTAAGCACATCATAAATTTCTACTTTGATTTTGTGTTGTTGGATTCCAGGTCATGGCCATACCACTATTAGCAGGCCACTGAAAATGATGTCTCTTAGAAGTCTAATTTGGTCGCAGTTTGGATCTGTAAACTCTTGTAGGTGCAGTGTGGTGGCTGAGTGACACAAAATAGTTTTCATTCACTTCTGTCATATCTGAAATGTACCTGCATTTTTAAAATCAACACCATTGAGCTAGCAGTTACAAGGATTTGTTTTGTTTCCTGCAGCAGATGAACTATGAATTTAGAGTATGAAGAATATTAACAAGTCACTGCAGAAAGGTTACCCACCAGCATGTTGGATCTGCTCTAAGCCTAGCTGCAGAGCAGTTTTTCCATTACATATCTGAATTAATTCTCATGAATAGGAAATCTGCAAAACCAGGCCACCTGTGAATAACTGGATGGTTCCATTCTGAGTCAATTAACACAGAGAGAATTATGTAGAAAAATAAATAATTAGATTTTCAGACAATGTGAAACACGCAGTGTGACATTTGCGTGACATAATTAGTGTTTCTCAAAAACAATTGCAAAGAGACATAGGCATGCAGTATGTGAATGAATCCAGCATGAGGTGTTATGTATTGTATAGGTACAGATTGCTCACTGCTGTCTTGAAATGTGGCCTTTATAACATACCTGTGAATTACAATAAAATTCGATACATTCATGACATTAGAACCATATTCCTTTAAAAGAACTGACACCAAAATACTGAAGTGTTTGAAAGAAGAAGATCCTTGTCTGGATTTCTCTGTTTTCCATTATGCAAAGTTTAGCCAATATTTTCAAATGAGTTGTATATTCTTTCAGATTCAAAGGAATTACTCAGTGGAATAAACCCTGCTGGAAGTTGGTCCTGTCCAAATTAAAGCCAGTATTACGTGAGAGCAGTTACTTTTCATGGTCCCTGGCAAAAACCATGTGATGTTGGGAAGTTCTGAATGTTGAATATACTAATTACTCTTCCCTTTGCTCTCTGGTAGATACTGTTTTGCTATATAAATTGCCTCGGGAATCTTCATGTTTTTGTGATGTGCTAGTTGCCATCTGCTCTGGAGATATTCCCATGCACTTTTGTTGATGCAACAGCTATAGTGTTTTCAAATGCTGATACTATGAAATTGTAATGTAATTGGGTTTGGATAGGTGCCTTAAACAGACCACCCATCATATTTATTTTGCTGCCAGTCAGAACAGGCAGACTCTTGGGTGAAGTGTTGAAGTACTTTGAACTTTCCAGATAGATAGTGAATAATTTGCAGTTCATTTTGAAAGAGTTTTCGACAGTCCTACTTAGCTGAAAGTCACCATTATGATCCAAATTTTCAAAGTTTACTATTTTATTTTTAAATTTTGTAATTATTTTCAAAAATCAATTTAGTTCAAATGTCTTATTTTGGTAGTAGAGAGAAAAATAAACTTTTGGAAGAGTAAGCTGTAACTTTTTAAATTTATTAATATTACTTTAATTCAAATGCAGAGCAAGCAGCTTCTTTTGCTTATGTTTATAAAATAACTGGATTTGGTGTGCAAGGTACATCAAAGATTCTGTATATATACAGTGCAAAGAATGTTTAATGTGACACAGATGCTTAGATATGGTGTGGATGTTGAAGCTTAGATACGCTTTTGTCACGAACAAACTTGGAAAACACTGGTTTTAAATCCAGTAGGAACGTATTATTGCTGCCTGTTCTGGAAAAATAACAAAGCCAGAGTTCAAACCACTAATACAAACTACATACACAATAATATACACTCATGCATCTGTTGTTAACCTATTTGGTATCTTGGTTTTACCTTAATAGTAAGCACAGGCAAAAACTTTGACTTGAAGTCTTAATCTTTTCAATCATTAAGGGCTGGACGTGACTGATACAAAATTCCTGGGTAGAATGCTGGTGTATAATACAGATTGGAATATAAGTGATCATAATACAACAGAGCCTTTTCATTGCAGATCTGAAAATTATCTAATATTGGATTAAAAAAAAAAGTGTATTTGAGATCAGGAATGCTTCTTCTGGTAACTGATATCACAGTTACCAGAAACAGAATAGCACAGAGGAGAAAAAGAGTTTGAGTGAAAAATAACAAAGCAGACAGTCAGGATCTTGTTCTCTGAAAGGTTAGATGCAATTAAGAGTAATTAACTTAAATTATGGGACTGGAAGATTGGCATAAATGGGAGGTGAATTTTGTGTATAGTCACTACAGCAAAAAATGTGGAATTTGGAATTTAATTTTAAGGTGCCCTCAAAAAAAAAAGAAGCTTGTTTTCACATAAGTGTTCAATAATCATTCTTAAAAAGAAGAAGTGTGCTATAGAAAAATGATTTTCTATGAAGATTTTCATAAAGAGCAAGTGAATCTTCAGAACCATAGTCATATTTTGGACTTAATACTGGCTGGTGTTGTGCCAGAGAGGAAGAGAAGACTTAGGTGTGGTTGGTTGTTTCTGAAAAAGAGATAGTGTTGACAATTATTAATAAGAATAATGAAGTCTCAAGAGAGGATGGCCTAATGGCAGAGCTATTAACTACATCCAAAAAGATGGTCTCACATCCTTGCTGAAATGTTCAAATTACATGAGAACACAGTGTGTTTTCCCAGATGGGTGAAAGAGAAACATAATAATCTCTGCCTTTAAAAATGATGACAGAAATAGCTGAGAAAATTATACCTCAATTATCTTGATCGATCTCGTAATAAACTCTGCACACAATCTATCTGTCTTTGCTAGGAAAGAGGTCAGAAGGAAAAAATACACCTTTTTTTAAGACGAGGACCAAGATGAACTTGGAGTGAAGCTTTTCCAAATGGATGTATTCAGTTTTTAGAAATGCTGTGGAAGCAAAAGTGGCTGCTATCAAAGTTTTGTTTAAGTTAAGTAAGAGATTTCTGTCATGGTCTTGTTTTATAATGAACAAAATCAGTATTTTATACTGAAAAGTCTCATCCAAAATATTGCAAGAAGTACTTGAACAAGCAAATACTAATTTACGGGTGCTCTAACAGCAGTTTGAATCTGTAAAGATTCAAGCTTAGCTTCAGTTACTAATCATGATAAGACTTTTATATCACAAGCTTTTCTAATCAGATACAGAAAAAGAAGAAATCCGGACATGCATAACATCATGTAAGCATTTGTCATCTTTACATGTAGGCACAATTGTGTAGGCAAGACTGGTGCAACTCAGATTCTAATGTATCTTACATGTACAAGTAACACATTTGAGTATACTATCACAGTGACTGTAAGCACAAATTGTTTTTGTACTTCAGTTTTAAAAAAACTGAAGAGTTTGAACTCTTGTATTTTTATTGAAGGTGTTTGGTCCTGATTAATTTATAAGTGTAGAGACCATTAGTGTGGTGAACATGCTCTTAACATCACACCAGTGAAATGAAAAAAGTCGTTCAGAAAAATAAATAATTAATTGTAAGTACTAAAAGGATTTTGCAGACCAGGTGAAAACTGCCCAAAAAGAATAAATTTTACTGTTACATCTTATTTAAATTGATGTAATAGGCAGTGAACAGAAGACAGGACTTCATAGCAATGGAACATGGAAAATAAATACCTTTGTCACATCATCACATTCCCTTTCTTTTGTTCAATGAGGTCATACATGAACTTAGCTCTACTGACTGAATACAGAAATTACAGATTTAAAAGGAATCTCACTCTTTTTTTTTTTTTTAGTAGAATGAGCCATTAGAGATTTCCACAGAAAGGTTCTGGAAACACTTGCTCCTCTCACTCTGGTTTGATTAGCTCAAAGTACTGAAATCAGATTGTATTGTCCTCAAATGGGTAACTGGGAAATACATAGTAGGAATCTCCGAGTACATGAAATTGTTATATAGCTGGTGCCAATGCTTAGGAATGAAGAGTTTTATTTTTTTTAATTAAAACAACAAATAAAATCCTATCGATTAGATTTCAAGGTGAAATTCTCTCCTACGCCTCTGTCCTACGCACTGCCATTCTGTATGGTACCTATTTGAAATATTATATGACATGTTTGGCAAAGCTTTTTCTTGCATTGTAGGACCGTAGGTAATTCTAAACTTGAGTTTTAGAAAGGCTTCACAAATCTGGGCCACTATGACACTTCTAAATCAGCTGAAGTAGTTTAATATTAGAGCTTTTGTGACAACAATGTAGAAGAGTTATTGGTTTAGACCCTGATTTCTAAGTTTTACCAGTACCTTTCAGTGTTTTAATACATGAGGGTGTGGTCTGTGGATTTACTAAAGCTTTCAACTTTACTGTATATGTTTTTATGGAAGAAGCAAGAAAACTGGGTAATGCTCAAATTATCCGATGCCTTATCTTGTCAAAAAGCTGGAGGAGGAAGGAGGACACAGCCATCAATGACTGTGAGTCACAATTGTAGATTTTGGTCTAATTTATGGGGCATACAAGTGTAACTCATTTTGATATGGTTTTGTTTTGTAGTGGCATAGAAAACACTTATCAAAGTTTTTAATATTAAAGCAAAATCTTCAGTGAATGAAGTCCTGCCGTAATATTTTAGCAGAATGGGAAACATACAGTTTGCATGTCATCTATGCTCCAAAGCATAGATAACAGTACAAAAGGACCTGTTTTACCAAGCTGGTTCTCATATAGCAAAGCTATGACTTCAAATTATTTCCCCCTTTTAAAATTCCTGATGATTCTTTTTTCTCAACACTAGTGTTGTTATATTTGTTTCCTAAGGGTATCCAGGTGTTTTCACTGGAATAATGCAATTTTGAGATTTCTTTTCTGCATGCCAAATTCATTGAGTTAATCATTGTACACAGATGTGGCTCAGCACTGTCCAGGGACAGTTATGAGATGCAGCTTCTTGATGGCCAGTTTTCAAGCTTTCAGAGGGCAATGGGGAATGATAGCCATCACCATCTTCTCCTGATTTGGCTGTGGGAGATGGGGCGAGATCTGCAGCACACTTGGGCCAAAACACAGCACAAATCCACACCTCCATAGTGGGTGGTAATCAGCAAGCATTCAAGCAAAGCAATAACAAAACCATGTAGCTTCTTGCCCAGAGACAGCCTGTTGAGAACATGAAAATGTCTTCTGAAGACTGGGAAGAAAAACTTGGACTGAGAGTTGTCATGTGCGTAAGCAGAGGGTTGTTGTCCAGCATGTTTGGGCAGTATCTGAACATGTAAGTATTGTGCCTCAGGGCAAAAATTAGCAGAACTGAGAGAGAGTAGAGCTGTTGAAGAAGAAATTTAATGTAGTTCCATATTTTTAACAACAATAAGGATTTAACACAACTTTCAAAGACTGTGTCAAAACTTATGTATTCTGGGCACAGGGTATATGTATTTTTTCCGCTCATCCTTGGGGAAGTAACTGAGAGAAGCACACGCTCAGCAAGTGTAAATCAATGTGGTGTCAATTAAGCAATTGAGAACTAGGCCCAGAAGAGTGTCCAAGTTTCAAATTTAGGGACAGAACCTAAAGGACTTACCTTTAACGTTAGGCTCTGTCCCTAAATTTGAAACTTGGACATACATTTAATGTTTTGGCTTTGGCATTCAGGTTCAGGGCTAACTTAAAATAGAACAAATCAGTTTGAGAGATCAGGCAGGCTTTTCAATGTAGGAAATATTCTTGGTATCACTGGTCTTAATTTTGAAAGGTTAACATCCTTCACGAATGGTAAGGCATAATATGTCAGTGCCAATGTCTTCAACAGTGATAGTTCAAAATAAGAAATCAGGATTTGTTCTTGTAAGCTTTATAAGCACATATGTATTTGTAATTCCACTGTGAGTATCTGGCTTTGGCTTCATACACATTTGGTTTCAGAAGAATGAATAAAGTAATGATAACTCTAATAATAATAAACAGTTGCTCTTTTACAGTTGCTTTTATTCCATATGCAGCCTGCACATGGACATGTCTAAGTGTCTTCTTTTTATGTTCTTGTTACATTTTTCTCATTCCCGCTTTCCAGTTTTTTGATGTTTTTATTTGCGGTATGAAAATACTTAAATCACTGTTGCAATTTGGTTTTATTGCCCAGTGTGACCACTTATCCCAGGTGTTTATTTGTCTTTGTGAAAAAGGTTCTTACTGAATTTTATTCATGTTTATCTTTAGAGTGCTTCTGCCACATTTCATGGCTGTTGGGCTTCTTGGATGGGAGGATGTTTTACCATGTGCATCATTATCACTTTCTTCATTATTTTGTACACATCTATTAGGTCATCCTAAATGTTTTTCATCGTCACTGAAAATAAGCTTAATGCATAGCAGGTGTGGAGCCAGATGGGGAGAGAAAGCTTTAAGAAAAATACTAGTTTATCCACCACAGTGCAGTGGCTGCACTCCATCAAACATCATGAGCTTATATGGATGCAAAGGTGTGTATAACCTTCCTAGCCCACACCCTCTGTAAATCCTCCTCTGCATAAGTGCCTTGCTTTGATGATCCATATGGCAGAAGTGAGCCATGTAAAGCAAATAGGTCTTCCAGGCCTACAAATTGTAGGTCGCTGACTATCTGACTGTCATTTATAGCTCTTCACAGCCTGTTATGTTATACTGAGATTTAATACTCTCAGAATGCTTAGCATCCGTTTTTCCTTTCATGGACACGTTTACAAGGTGTAAACTAAATAGGTAGGGAGTTACCTAAGTTTTGCTGAGCTGCCTTGGAATTTTTCTGGAGTAAAGGGTGTTAGAGCATTGTTGTAATGGCTTTATAATGCCCTGCTATCTGGCATCAAGTTGGCCTGGATTTAGTAAATGATTGGAAAACAACTGACTCATAGTGATTCACAAATATCAGAAAGGTGCCTTTAGGATCACTGCAGCCAGGGGAGATTTGCAGAAGTTTTCATGCCACGTCTTACAAGCACAGCAGCCTGAACCAGCCTTGTAGTCACAACTGGGGCCATTTCTGTCTTGGCCTCCACCTGGTGCAGATGAATATCTGCCCTTGCAAGAGTGAAGAGGTGAATTTCCAATCCTGTAGGACTGGGCTCTACATCAGGAACAGTAATATAATCCTTGTTTATTCCTTTCCTTCTTTATACTATTATTAGACTGTTTCCTTTGTCCCTGTTTCTCATTTTTGTGCATTTTTAGGAGACCACTATTATATTTTCCTTTTTCTTTAATGTATGTCTAAAGAGCCCATTGTTGTCAGTTGAAATATTTTTGTAGTTTAGCATTCTGTAATTCCATTTGCTCCTTTAATTTGATCCTTTAACTTACTTCTGCTTATTTGTACATACAGTGCCTCCAAATCCTCTGCACCAGATTTGTTTATCTTTTTTAAAAGCTTTCAGCTCTCTGATTGTAAAACTCTTTGCATTTCATTCCTTACCTAACCACAATGGCCTATGTTGCACTTTTCCCTGTTTAGATTGAAGTGGGAAGAATTTCAACTGCACTTTTTCCAACAGTTGCTTAAACATTTCCCACTTTTCCCCTAGTAGCTTTCCCACAGTTAGTAGAAATCCAATCAAAAATACTTTTCAGTCTTTTCAAAGTCAGCTACTTTATTTCTTTTGTGCTTTCTGATACTGTTCTGTGCTCACCCTTGAAATTTCTCAGCCATCTTATGTATTTTTAAAGAATGTTATATATAGTGTGTGTGTATGTGTGAGAGTAAATACACCCATGCATGCACACAAATAAATTTAGCCTTTTTTTTTGCTTTCTCTCTGCACCTTGGCTTCCGACTGCTTATATCCCACTGTTCTGTTTTTGGGATGCTGGTTTTTTGTTTGTTTGTTTGTTTGTTTTTTAACCATTTCACTGTTTTCTTGGTCTAGCAAAACTGTTGTGGGATGGAGAGACATCTGATACAAGACCTTTGTGCTATCCTTGGAGACATCTGTCCAGTTGGACAACTTGTGTGAGTTCTGGCACAGGCCACCACCCCAGATGTTTTGGTGGTATGTAGGACAGTGAGAAAGGAGTGTTGATAGGTTAAGAAGGGAGAGACTGTAAACCGAAAAAGTTGGATTTGTTTTTCCTAAACTGATGAGTGCAGGACTGAAGCTGCCTTTCAAAGCAGAAGTCTCAGAGAGTTATAGAAGGCTACCTGGAGGATAGACTGTCTCAAAAACCCATTCCCTGATTACCTGTTGTTGTCACACTGTCTCTCTCCCCAAGCCTCACATCCTAGGTTTCTGGAAGTCAAAAAAGTCTCTGCAAGAGAAGCACATTTGAAGCTTTATACTAACAAGAACTGAAAAAGCATTAGCTAATCATCTCTTTCAAAATTTTTGGGATAAATTGAGCCCTGTGTGGCTCCAGTTTTATGCTGGTTTGGATCCAACAACTTCACTGGCATAAAGGAAGATGAATCAGGCACTTGAAGTATTATTTAATGAACTGGTTGTATAGAAAGGCCAACTGGAGCAGAGGCATGAGGTGGCTCAAGTCGAGAATTTCTGCTCTTGGACTCATTCTTCAAGGCCATGCTTCCACATCAAGGGCATGTAGTGGGATGTGCAGCTTGGTCAAAGCCAAAAGCTGTGGGCTGTGGGCTAGCTCTTCAACTAGTTTTAGCTGGCACAGCTCCTGTGAAACAAAGTTTTAATTCATGATTCATTCCAGTTTTCTACTCACTGAGAGAAACATGGCCACTGGTTGTAGCTCCCAAACTCATATAGTATTTGTTTATTTTCTCCACCCAGATAGTGCCTCCAACACAGTTTTATTTTCACATGAATACTTTGCTGCACATTTCTGTTTGAAATCCAGCCTCCAGTGATACTTCTCTGCAATGAGTTCCTCCTTGCTAATTTTGAAGTGTTGACCTGAGAACTAGCTGGGTTCAAGTGCAGCATCTCCAAACACCCTGTGAAAACCTGAGCACAACTGCAGCAAGTGAATATATCTGCATTAATAATTGGAATTAAACACTATATTAAAAGTGGAATAGAAAGATGCTAGGACCATGTAATAGAAGATCATGCCCCAGTGTATGAACTTGGTGGAGGGAGCAGAGGCACCATCAAATGTGTGGGAATTAATTCACATGCTGACATAAAACCGAATGATGCAGAATTTATTTTGGCACTTTGCTGATAAAGCAAATAATCAAAATACGATAGAGAAATAGTGTATGTCTAAAGAGTTAATATATGTGTGCCACATTTTATTTCTCATGTAGCCTTTATTGCTAAGTGTTAAGTTGCCCTGCAACTAGATAGGGACTAGAGCTTTCTGAGCAAGAGACATTTTAAAAGAACTGCTTCTTGAAGTGTACAATAATAACTACAGCATCCAGGCTTATTATGGATGTCTTATAATATTATCAACAGGTATTTAAAAACCTCAGTGATTTTGTTTATTTAAAGTTCTGGGGTTTATTTTTCCTTTTAAAAAAAAAGTAGCATGGCAATATTCTTCTTTTATAAGAGAAATAATGTCAATAGAAGGCTAAAGAGCCCATGCCTGTAGAACATCTGCTTTGAGAAGCCACTTGAAAAATAACCAGTCAGTAGCATGATAAGAAAACATCTGTGAAGCACTGAGAGCAGTATTAGCAGTGGGAGGAGGCAAGGAAGGGCAAGTGAGGTTGGACCTAGATCAGGGACAGACATCTACCAACTGCCAGTGTCAGCACATTTGTTATTTCTTTCACAATTTAATCTATAACGTTAAAGTTTGGTTAGAAGTGGGGAGGGATGCAGCAAGGGGAAAGCTGAGTAGGGTGGCCATCATCTCACCAGTGTAAGCCTGAAGCCCCAGCCCTCCACCCTCATCCAGGCAGCCAGGGTGTTGGGATGGGAGGGAGGAAGGGAGGAAAGAAGGGAGGGAGCCCATCACTGGCCAGGCTTGGGGCAGGCACTGCAGTGCTTTGCATAATCAGAACCTGGTATGTGTGTGTGTATGGTCCGCTCCTTGTTTTCCTGTGTTGTACTTTACATGTTGGATGAATCACACAAGATTTTATTTGAAAAACACTGTTCTTATTAAAATCATATGTAAACAAGCCATCTGCCTTCACGCATTTATTTGAAGACTTTTTTTTAACATTGGCAATTTGATTTCAAGGCACTTATGGAACACTTCTTTGCTGAATATTGGGAGGATATCACACAACAGTGTCTTAGCCATTAAGCAGACATTTGGCTTTAATTGATGTGTAGATTATGCTCCCTTTTAAAAGTGGAATAGTTAGTGTTTATTCAATTACACCAATGCAGCTTCTCAGCAACTTTTAACAAAGAACACATACTACTGAGACATTTCCCACAGCGTACTGTGGACTCAAAATCCAAAAGTCAAAATCCATTGGTTTGCAATAAAATAAACAGTCTGTAATTTCTGGAAATTAAAAAACAAAAACCACAGGGATGGTAGGAGAAAATTAGTTACCTTAGGTAGAAACAAGTAAGATATTCAGGCATCCACTCTTGTTTCCAGTGATGTCCAATGATAGGATAAGGGGCAATGGGTGCAAGCTGTAGCATAGGATGTTCCATGTGAATGTAAGAAAAAACTTTTTCACTGTGAGGGTGACAGAGCACTGGAACAGGCTGCCCAGAGAGGTTGTGGAGTCTTCTTCTCTGGAGACATTCAAAACACACCTGGACGCATTCCTATGTGACGTAGTCTAGGTGATCCTGCTCTGGCAGGGGGGTTGGACTAGATGATCTTTCACGGTCCCTTCCAACTGCTAACATTCTGTGACTCTGTGACTTATTAATTTTCTGGTGTTAATCAACCTCTTTGATATCTCTGTGGATCTGGCTTTTTCCATTACAAATTTAAGGCTATTGTAGAATGACAACCTCAATATGGTTGCATGTTATTCTTCCAAATAACGCATGCAAAAATTGATACATATTTGTAAAGAGTATGTATATGACAGAGAGCTAAGTACAGATAGATGGAAGTGTATGTATCTATTTTGAGTGGAAGTGATATTCTGACAAACTATCAGTTTGTATATCAGTTCATTATGAGTTGCTCAGTCTACAGAAAAAACCCAAACCCAGTCTTTTATTGGTCCTGTTCCACATACGAGATCATGAAATGGATGAATGGAGAAACTGTGACTAAGAGCCAGGCATAGGAGTCAGGATGTTTTGTCACCCTGAAAGAATCAAATTTGCTAGTATTCAAAACAAAAAATAGAACAAATATTATTCAAGGTGCTCTGAAGCTAACTGGCCAGGAACATCCACCAGGAAAACATAAAACATAGCTTAATGACGATAATGTTTGAACATCTTATTTCAATGAAGTTAAGCATGGTCCATCCTAACAAGGAACAGTTCTGTGAAACACAACCTGAGTGCTATGTTGTAATCTGGAAAGGCAACAGCTGCAACATTTCAAAAGAAAGGGCAGGTACTCAACATTTATTGGAAACCAGACCTCTTTGAGGTGTCTCCAGCCAGGAGAGCAAATGGTAGGGCAGTAACACCAGACCCTTTGGAAAAAAAAATCTTGCCTTTCTGTGGAAAGTAAATTATATTGTTCATTTGCTGTTTTGATAGTTTGAAGTTGACGATGTTGTTTCTACATTTTCTGGTTCTGACATACACAACACAGCAAGCACATGTTTGAGCCTCAGTCTGCAGTTTGGTCTGCCCAGGGAAACCTTTCTGTTCCTGGGAACTACTGATTGATTTGGCTGTACGATGGGAGATGGCTGCCAGCAAGGATGAGAATTAGCCTTCACCTAAATTAAAGATGTAAACTTCCATCATCTTCCAGGTAAAGTAGTTTTCCATCTTCAGATGTTTTCCTCATCGATCTCCAGATGGTTTCATCTGTCTGATCTGCTGATGAATGGTGAAGATGGTGTTTTGATGGTGGGCTTGGAGCATTTAACTGTTTTACAAATACAACATGGGTAGAATAATATATGCCTTTAGAGTCCTAAAGCAATGCCAGTTTAACTTAAATTTCAAATTGACAAAATTGACCCCTTACAAAGCTCTGTTTAAACTCTTAACTTGCTTCATACCTGCTTGTCAATTCAGTCTCCTGTGTAAGTTAAATAAGATTTAGGGGCGGACAAACAGTGATCTGTGCCAGTTTAAATAAGATGTTTTTTTAGAAGTATGTATACTTCAGCTGAGTAAGCTTTTGTTTAGAGTTACGAACATGAGCAGTAAAATATAATACGGATTTCATGACCTTATCCTTACTTTCAACATTTCCTGTACTTCTTTCCATTCATTTACCTAAAATGTTGAGTGTACAGGAGTGTGTACAGCTCCTGACACAGTAGGGAACAGATATTCATTCGGCTTCTTAGTATGACCAAAAAGTATATATATTAAATAATAAAAGGGGAAATAAAACCCCTAAAAATAGTGTTTTTATGGTATTTTCACATTGACTACTAGAAAACAGCTATTCAGAAATTAAAACTTTCCTAAAATTTACCAACATTTTTGAAATCTGAGGAACACTTTATCAGGTTTGATTTTCTCCAAACCCATTGCCTATTATTTGTTGATGAAAAAAATTGTCTTCGTTGCCTGCAACATACCTTATTCCTCCCAGGGATACAGAAGGAAGAAAAAATACTCTAATGCTAATAAACATTCAAGCCATTTATTTCAATAGTTAATAATCACTGTATAACTATTTACAAAAATTGCCCATCCTCTGTTTAACTAAGGTTTTGCCTGTGATCATCATAATCAGTTCTGCCTGTTTGAAGAAACGCATGCTTGCACAGCTTGAAACATTTAAAACCTTTCAAGTCGGGCTTTGGCACCTCTGATGGTATGTACTGTGCTTATGACAGTTAATCATGTGAACTGAGCTTTTTTTTTCTTCCCTTTAAACTTAGTAGATTTAAGATTATCCTTTTTTTCTCCTCATATTATTTCTTCAAAGTTAAATTTCCATTGCATGAAACTACTTGACCTGGAAAATAAACACAGCACCACATATAGCACTGCAGGATAGTAGAAGAAATCTGACCTGTGTAACTAACAAAAAAGAAACGTGAAACAATTAGGGCCTAATTTTCTATGGAGTTTTAGCAACAGCTTTACAGTACCTACACAGATAGAAGTGTCTGCAGTTATCCTCAATGTTCAGTACCTTCCATAGAGGAGTTTTATAAATATGGTCCTTGAATCTTCAGTGACCTACCTTTAATTTCCTCAAAGTAATAAAGGTTGACATATATTACAGCCTTCAGTGGAAACAGCTGATATTTACTCCCTCTGAGAAAATCAGGCTCCACAGACCAGAATCTCTGCTGGAGAAACATGACTGGGCTACTTTCACAACAGTGGAAGCGTCTAATTTTACACCTGTGGAGGAGCCCCTACAACTTTAGTAGCTTTATCACAGACTCATAAAATAACATAAATAACTGTGTCTTTTGTGTTGGTGTCTTTCTCGAATGGAGGAAGTGTCAAAATTTGACATAGTGCTCCAAATGCATCCTCAAGAAAGCCAGATAGAGGGGAATGATTAGCACAAATATATTTACTTTGCATTATGATACTTAAAAAAATATTCCATGTTTCTTGGCATGGGTTATTTCACTAATATTCTCAAACAACTCTAGATGTCCCTGCTTGACAGAGGGAAACAGAGCGGAGATGCCAAATCTGGCAGTGCTGATAAACCCCGTGTCCTGTGTTTGAGCAAGTTCAATCTGATATGTGGAAAGAGATCTCCTCAAGGAAGAGGACTACCTTGTGGCCAATGCTACATTTGTGATCAGTATTGCCATTATCAGTTCTTTGAAGATGGCATCTTATTTTAGTTTTATACCATTTTTTTTCTTTTCTTTTTTTTAAGAGTACTTTCTATGGGGTCTGACTTTGATGGGCACTTCCAGTTACTGCATCCACACAATTGCTATCATGAACATACCTGGACGTTTTTAATGCATGATTACATTATATATTTGTGAAGTATTTCAGTGTTTCAACAGAGAAGACAAGTTAGAAATGCTGAATATTTAAGCATGTAGTTTGTGGTGCTCAAGAAGGTGATTGCCTCTAACATGCCACTAGATGCAATTTTTTTTTCCCCGTTATGCTTCTATTGTGCATATTTTGACATTTCAAAACAGCATGTAAAGGTAACACTAAGTATTAAGTATATGCTTATTTGTAGTTATTCCTGGTCTCATGCAGGATTTTTGAAGATTATGCTGAAGCCATCTCTGTACTTGGGTATTGTCACTGAATTTTTATATGGAGAAAATGTGATTTTTTTTCACTGTATTTTAGAGTAGTAAATAGGGATCACAGATAGCTTTTCTTTGCCTGGAAAGGTTTTACATTTTACATTATTTGTTGCTCACAGAGTAACACACATTAGATATACTGGATTTTTGTCCTTAAATATGCTTTACAGCACAGTTCACGATGCTGCTGTCCCAGAATTTTGGCTATAAGCTGTAAGAGTAGGAAAGAAAGACAGCAAGCTGATATTTTTAAGATTACGAGAACTATAAGTCTCCTGATAAGGTAATTTTGGCAAATTAAAGTTCTTTCACTTCTCATTATCCTGGAAGTATCAATAGTTACATTTTCCATTATCACTCAGACTATACACAGGTTTTGGAATTTGTTCTCTATGTGCCATTAAAATAGCAGATTTTATCTATTACAGAGTTGTGATATGGGTTGTATGAATGATAATAAGATGCTTGAAGTTGCAATAGAAACAATCCAGTCAAGTTGATGTGTTGATGTGCATAACAAGGCCATGTTGCAGCAGAATGTTCATGTGACCAAAATAATGACAGCATATTAATTGCAATCGGGTTTATTTTAGCCCTTTCTGATGGTGAATAGTGTTCCCAGAATAATGTCTTTGGCAAGCAAGATTAAGTGCTTGCAAAGGTCCTTACTAGTAGTTTGGCAGCAGAGTTATCGTAAAATAGACTTGTCAGCTTTGGTGAAATTTTCTTTACATTCTCTTTTGAAAAATGAAGGGAAGTGGGAAGATCATGACAGCTACTTTGCAGCGAGATGCCATCCTGGATGAGAATTTGGAAAAAAAGTGTGAGTGTACTTTCGGAGGGGTGGTTACAGAACAGGGACTTGTTTCCCAGTCTGTACACTGTCATAGTGACTAAGTGCTATGGGACATTAAGGGCATTTCTGAATTTCTAAAGGTAAATTAACATTTATGGGAATTTATAAGGAACTGGATAAATGAAGATATATTTCATCTTGTCTCGTACCAACTTAGTGATTTTACTTAATTTAGCTTTTTGTTTTGGTAAATATCTCACACAATGTTTCCAAAACAAATCTTTTTGAAGATGCTTGATGTTTCTTAATAACAGCTGAAGAAGAGCAATGTGCCCTCTGCCATACCTTTGCAGTGTTGCCTGGTACCCTGCAACTTTGTTTACTACAACATTATTCCACATTATTTAATTGTCACAATGACTTGGACACAAATAGACCACTTTTGTTCAAGAGAGCCTAATAATAGAGCTAACTTGCTGTTTTAATAATCGCTGGGACCTAAAAGGGTCTATTTCAGGGACCAAATTTCCCTCTTTAGTTATGTTTACAGTTTATGTTGTTCACACCTATTAAGTAACTTCTAGAAGTTTTGGCTGAAAATTTAGTTAAAAGGCTGAACTCATATGTAGTCAGCATTTCTTCATCACACAGACATGCACTGTTCATAACGTAAGTGACATTTGACTCACACTTAACAACTTAATTATTTTTTTGCAAGGATGTTTATTAAATTAGACCCAGAGTTGGAAGATGTTTGCTGCCTATGTACAGCAAAACAAGCCCTCTTTGGTTTTGTGTGGTCAACATTAGCCTACATTTTGAAGGGAAGTCTTTATTTTACAATGTTTTATAAACCTGTGAACTCAAGAAAGTCCTTAGCATTTTTTTAATGCATGCCTGTAAGTAAATAGAGGGCTACCTCAGTGCGAGCTGGCAATGGCTTTGGGGTCTGAGCTGGCTTCTGTTATGAAAAATAGATGGCCTTCACTGGTGAGAAAGTCCCACTTACTCCAGGAGGCCAGGGTGTACCCTGTGGTAGGGCACTCACTTGTGGAGCATTTATTTCTCCCACAGTCTCCCAAATGGATCACAGCTGGAATCTTGCCCAATATCTATGATTTTTCAGATAACCACTGATTACAATAGTCTCAAGCTAAAACACCCAAACCCAGAATGTCTTGTCCAGTGCAAAGCTCCACAAACTACTTCTTCCTCTTTAGCAGCTTTTTACTAGTAGCTAGGGCTGAGTGATTGGCAGACTATTTAGTTTTCAGTCTTCTCCAAGGATTCTTCTTGGTGATGGGGTATTTTGTAGTGTGTTATGTAGAATCCTTCTGTGTGCAAAGATCTGTAGCATTGTTTTATACCTGAAAAATATTTCAGCTGGGAAATATTCTTAAACCTTCTGCTTTTGGCTAAATGTGTTATTAATCCTTAGTTTGGCTACACAGCAATGATAATTGGCCATTGTCAGGATTTTCTTGGCTATTGCTGCTTCAGAAATAAAGCAAACACTAAGGCTCATCTGAAAGGAGAAAATCTCAGCCCAGGGAAGGCACTTGATATTTTTTGTCCGTATTATTGCTAGATGTGATGGATAGGTGTTTGTGTATGAACTGGATTCATCCCTTTCAAAGTCTGGCACATCTCACTCCCATAGTTCACATACAGTTTAGATTTAGAGACAACTGGTAATGTATACAGCAACTGTTTACTTTGTAAGTGTTATGAAATGGATATAAATCTGAAAGATCACCCTGAAAAGTGATCTGTGACTCTGGAGCATTGAGGGTGAAGGATTCTGTTCTGTTACCTATTAGTATGTAAATGACACCAGCTTAAAGCTACCCAAAATCCCCAATTACCCCTTCCCCATTTACATGGAGTTGCCTGTCAACACATAGAGAATATTGCCTGCTAGTTTTTAACAGGAGACATAGTGACTGCTCAGCCCAACAAATTAACAAATGTTTAGGCTTGTTGGCAGGAGTCCTGTGTCCTGTTTGCCATCGGCACTTTCCTGTCACTGTTAACCCCTGGCAGCTTTGCCACAGGTTTGGGAATTCAGCTTTTCCATTGACTGCTCTCCTGACAGAAATGTCCCATTCAGGCTTCACAGTGTCCATCCTGAACTTCTACTCTTTTCTTTATCTTTAATTCTCAGAAGGCTGTCCTGGGAGGAAGGCTTTCACATAGCTAAGGCTTGACTCAGTCCCCACTGGTTGCTCCGAAAAATTATTCAGTTTACTTACCAGCAGTGGTGTTACTTTGCTGCATCTTCTCTGATACACTGAGAAAAAGACCTTATTTTGTTCCAGGGCTTTCAGGCAAGAGGAGATGATGATACTGTTAAAACCACTGCAGAAAATGATTCTTTCTTAAGTAATTTTTTTAAGATTAAATCTTAGAAATTGGAGGGAAGTCCTGGAGTATACAGCACTGTAGCCTGTCATTTCTGCAAGTTCCTTTCATCACCTTTATTTGCTAATGTGTATGTTATATATGATACGTAGACCTGAGTCAATAGTCTGGATTCACATTCAGGAATGTTTGCAATCTGTCCCTTACTTTTCCGTCTGTGCCTTCACTCAGGTATACAGAAGGACTTCATGTTTCTTGTGAGCATTAATATATGTCGTGACACATACTTACAGAAAAAAAATCTAGTTGTGTTCAAAATGAGACTAGGCTGAAATTACAGATCACTGCCCTGCAAAATTACAAAGGACAGCTGAAGAAGATAGGTTTGACTTGAGTGATTTCTATGAGGAATACCGGTATACTCAAGTATTTACTGAAGAATTGTTATGGTATATATGTAAGTGAAAGGTGTCCCTGCACCACTGATTCAGTTTTTAATTTCTTGTCTTATACTTAGATTATAACTTCACTGGGACACTGGTTGTTACCTTATATCATGCTGTACAAGGCTCCTGCCATATAAATAGGATTTTTAGGCAAAGGGAAGAAGATAACACTTACACTGCAACATGTGCTAAAAATGTAGAAAAGGAGATCAGATCTTCCATCTGATTCCTATTGTAAAAGCATTTGTTTGATTGTCTTTTTTCCTGTTTGAATGTTTAAATTTTTATTTTCTTTTTTTTAACATTTTAAATATATCAAAAATAAGCCCAGTTCTTATATGAGCTTTCTTTTTGAGCTAAAAATAGCAGAAAAGATTGTAGCATTGCATCAGCTATTTGAAAGGCAAACAGGGACCAATATTGTCTCTGCTTCTTCTATCTGAATATTTCCTGTGCTTCACCAGTGCTGCTTGGTTTTTTCCTACCTGGGCTTTGACCAAAGCCAAAACTAAATTTTTGACATATTTTCATATGTACAAAACAGTATGTAGAGGTCTGGAACTAGAATCCTGAGATCCTTAATTAAAAGGCACTTCTGAAGTGAGGTATTATCACTTTATTTTTTTTCCCCTATAGTATCATCTAACATCAGAAATATATTATTTGTTCCCATACCCAAAATACTGTACTGGAAGGACTAATAGCAGAGACATAAAAAAAAAAAGGAAGTGAAAGTGAATTGAACACCCTACTAACTCCAAGAGCAATATTTGTATTTTCTCATCCCTTTGAAGAGGTATCAAAATCTGAAGATTATGATTAAAAGATATTTGTCTGTGCAGCAGTCATGTATCCTAGAAGTTCTGCTGTTTTCTTGGAAAATGAAGGAGACTTAAAGCTAAAATTCAGCCACCTAACTTTTGACCCATGACTAATGCCTAGAGAGAAGCCTAGTCACTCTAAGCTTCATTTCCAGGCAGTAGGAAGAGGTGGAGGATGAGTTTGGCTGATGGCAGGAGAGTGTAGTTTCATTTCAGATATGCTTCAGTGTTTTGTAAGTGGCCAGCTGGGATATTTGGAACCAAATTCTTCAGTCCTACTGTAATAGGAGTTCAGCCAGAGTGAACGCAGCATCTTCAGACCCTTCTATGTTTTAATCTCCTACTTCATAGCACTGGTGTGTCACTAAGTTATTCAGAAAAATAGCCAGTAATGATGTCTATAAACACAGAACTGCCTGAATCCTAGGAGTGATCTCCCATCACGTTTATATGCGTGTATCTCTTCTCTAAACACCTCCAACCTCATCTCCATTGCTCATAGGCTCTGGATTGTGTTGATGAAAACATGTCTGGAATATAATACCTTATAAAAGTACTTCATGCTTAAGTTTCTTGGAGATCTCTCTTCCAAGGATCAAATTCAGAATTCCAAGCTGCATCCACAAATGGTGTCAGTTGTTTTCTGTAAGAAATACAGTACTTCAAAATTGCCACAGGGGGTACTGTTGGCTTAATTTTGTATTTTAGTCACTGCTGCTGAAATTATTAAGTTAATGATTTATGCTCCTATGATACAACAATCTCTAGTGTTTACATTGGTTACTATGTTTTGTTTACTGTTTATAACTACAACAGTTGTTTTAAATGCCACTAAAACTACTTGCCAGCTTGTATGGTTTATTTCTCCCTGCAGATTTTTACAAACTACTGATTGATATAGGGGGGAAAAAACCCACCTATAGTGATTTATGCTTGAAAGAAAAAACAACCCAAGAGCTATGAATTAACCACTGTTCTGCTATATAGAAAAAATGGCACTCTAGTGACACTGAACAACAGATGTCAAAACTTATTCTAGTGCTTGCTTCTGGTTTTATCATAGTGGAAAATTTGAGTGCTTTTTTTCTTTCATTTTCTTTGAGTACTATGACTGCATCAGTTTTGGACTATGAGCTCACTGGTTTTTCCCCAGGGTTCCTCATCATCATGCCATGTTAAGTACTTGATTCACTTGAACAGACTAATGTTTGCAAAAGTGGAAAAAATGTCCCAGAATTCGCTGCTTGACAGAAGGTTACCTCATTTAGCTCCTGGTGCACACAGAAAATTTGAGAGGCTGATCTACAGCTTCAGGAAAATCATCTGATAACAAAACTGGGTAGATTCTATCGCTGTGAAGAAAAGAAGCACTTACTGTTTTTCACTGGAAAAGCACAGAGCAGTGAGAACATTGCTGAACTGTGTAGAGCAGGACAAGGAGATTTCATCAGTGTGTTACAGCAGTTGCAAGACAGTGTGACAGTAGGAACCTTCCTTCACTCTGCTGGGTTAAATTATGCTTACAGTAAACCATAAAAACCTGTTTCTGATATCACATCTTAGACCTTCTTCTCTGCAGCTCTAATGTCCATTTTGCATTTATCTCCTTTTACATGCCGCTTGGCCACCACTTTGCTTAGCCAGTTGCTTGCTGGTGAGTATGAGATCAGAACTAGGAGTACAAGTTAAATTGGTTTATGGCAATACGTAAAACATATAGGACAACTCTTACAGCTATATAGAATCACAGATTCCACAGACTGGCTCCATCTCCATAGATACATGGACTATGGATCAACATCTGAACTGCTTTTCATTCAGCAGAGAGGTCAGGAGCACACATTGCTGATTCACCCCTTAGCCTTCAGTGGTTCTACCACTGGCTTCGTTCCCAGCAACTTCAAGCTGTTCAGAGAGCCAAAAAATTAATGAGGTTGATGAGGTGATGCTATAGGAACCATCCCAGCAGCAATGCACCACCAGAATCTCCTTACTCCCCCAGCACATGGATTGGGATTTTCCCACTGTTGAAATCTCTTAAATCTAATACTTATCATCAGACTAGCATCAAGCGCTTGTTGTAGCAGGGAGCGATAAGCCTGAGAGTTTCAAGTGGAAGGGAGATGTTGACAGTGTAGAAAATCAGGCAAAAGTATTTCAAGAAGAAAAAGTATAGGATGTCAATTCTGTACCAAAATATAATGTAAACCCTTTTAGTTAATATGGCCCCAATATTCCCCAACAGAAGAGTGGCATAGATATTATATGCAACAGAATCAATGCATTTGGAGTCCATCTGACTCACTACATGAAGCAACATGTCCACTTGGTGATCTGCACATACACTAGACTGGGGCTGCTGTACATCTGGCAGCCAGAGAGCTACCTTTTCTCTGAGCTAACTTATCCAGACAAATGGGAAAAATTACATTTTACTACCCAGAGAACATTTCCAGGAAGACAGAGAGGATATATTCTGGGAAACTCAAAACATTTAGTACTCTCAGCTAGTGGCACAACCTCTTTCTTACATGTGGCCTTTCACAAACTCAAGATATAGTTTCATTAGCTGACAGCATGCAAGCAAGTATGAAGTTCTAAAAGCCACAATAGGAAAGCCTTGAGCTCTACTCTAAATGAACATAGGCTTAAGTTAAGTTTTAGGTATGTTTTTCCATGCCTAGCATGATCTTTCTGTGCATCCAATCCATCCTTCTCCACAAATACTGTGGAGAGAAAATGGGCATTTCACATGTTATAGGAGAATTTGTCTGATATAAAGAAAACTTCAGATTGTGTGAGTGAGAAGAACATGAGTTCGCGGAGGAGATGGGGCAGGAGAGAGAGGAAGGGTTGGCTGTCCAGAGAGCAACTTTAAGGAACTGCACCCAAAAAGGACTGTTGTTGCTCAGGGCCCCATTTGAAATAGTTCTTCTTCCAGGTCACTTGATGAAGTGATCTTACAATCTCACTGTAATTTGGAATGTGTGTTTTCCAGAAACCTACAGTGAAGGCTTTTGTCTCCTTTTTGTTAGTTGGTGGAGACATGGCTGTTATTTTGTTGATCACATCCATGGAGATCTGATAGCGTCCATCTTGCCATTTTATTCCCAAGAACTGAATCTCTCATGCAGGTCCCTTGAACTTATTTTGCTTAAGCAAAATCAGCTTCCAAAAGAATCTGGAATATTTTCTTCCCTTTCTCATAAACTACTTCTGCTGTGTCACCCCATTTGATGATGTTGTCAATGTATATCAAGTGTTACGGAGCTTTGCCCTTTTCCAGTGCAGTATGGATTAGTCTGTGTCAAATGGCGGAACTGTGTTCACCGCTGGGGCTGTCAATTCCAACTGTACTGGACACCTCTCTAGGTGAAAGCAAACTGTGGTCTGCACTCTGCATGAGTTTGCAGACTGGGAGCAGTTGGAAAAAGATACAGATATAATTCCTCCAGAGCTTCCTATGAAATGAAAATTCCTGTGAATTTTACCTAAAATGTGCTTCAGCAGCCAGTGGTGTGCACGGACAGTGGGTGTCTGGTGTGACTGGAGGGTGGGATGGACCACCTGTTCGTCCAAGACCTGCAGACTGCCAGTCCAAAGTGCCCAGCTCCAGGGCAATTTCCACATCCCCAGCTGACATGGCTTACAAATATACCTTTGTGAGAGATTAAAACTGGCATTCAGTAACAGAAATCCATGGATGCTTCTGTCTAGCCTTTCCTTAGTGAATGCATTAACGCAGAGAAGCTGGCAAAGGAAAATGCATGTAATCCTCTTGCTTCAGCAGGTATCTCTTTAAGCTAAACGAACACCTAGTCAAAGATGAGCTACACTTTTTATGTACTTTCAGAGACATTCCCTGTGAATTTTTCTGGGGTTAGAATGCTGTATATGTGATATTTCCCTTGATAAAGCATTTAGAAGTCATTTTTCAAGGAGCTGTGTAAATGTGAGAGTTCACCATGCAAGGGAGGACTTGTGTAGAAGATGTGAGAACGTATTGGCTGATTTACTCTGTGACTTTATTTTATATGACTTGAAGCTATATTTTTTTTTCCTCCTAGGTTATGAAGTAACACTAATTTGTGTGTTAATGTGTGGCCTATGAAAGGTGTGTGAAAGGTCTACTTGGCCCTCTGCAAGGAAAAGGCTCATCTCCTCTAATTTAGATGACTCAAAAGGTTCTCTAGGTGGAAATTAACTCATCTCGGAAAATATCCATGGCAATAAAAACATGAAAAAAATATTTTCTGGCATCAGGAGAATTTTTTCCTTAGTACATTGAGGTACTACAACTGTGGGAAAATAAAGGAAGGTGATAAACCTAAACTAGGAGCTATCTGGAAACAACTACCCCAAGCACAATAGACACAATGATGCACCTCTGAATGGTTTTTAGAGGACTAGGTAAAACATCTCAAACAGACCAAGTAAGAAAGAAGACTCTGATTTTCACTTTCTTTCATTTAGGGTCTAGGGTGAAATACCGATAGAAAGATGTAAAGGATTATTTCTCCCTGTGATGTGAAAGCTTGAAGTGGGAACCTTGTGTTTCAGAAGTAAAACTGAATATTAAGCACAAAAGAGTTATATCTTCATTACACTTGCAGGAAGATGATAATTCCTGAAGCAATGAGAGCATCAAAACAGCAGGGGCAAGAGATGCTGCAGGCTCCTCAGGTCAATTTAGTGCTCCTAAAACAAAAGGAAAAAGCCAGCTTTCAGAAATTAATTGTAATTTTTCGATGTGCTTTAATGCATCATGGCTGATCAGCCAGAGGAGAACTGTAGAAAAGAGCCTCCAGTGAGGTGTGAGCTATGAGTTGTTTCACTGTTTCTACCAACCAATAAAATTGTGCAGTAAGAGAGCAATATAAAACTGTACATTTTTTTATACTTCAAACCCAGGTTGCTTTTTTTTTTTAAGTATGTTTTAATCCTGGATGTAAAATCTGCCCCATTAGATGACTATAGACTATATCATTACGCCTCCAACTTTTAACTGTTACAGCAGGGGCCAGCGCTATTTACAGTTTTTGCTTTTTCATGAAATAAAAATATTAGATTTGCAAAGATAAAAAAACTTCCCATCGATCTGACTAGGTTCACAGAATCACAGAATATTAGGAGATGGAAGAGACCTCAAAAGATCATCTAATCCAACCCCCCTGCCAGAGCAGGATCACCTAGACTAGGTCACACAGGAACACCACTAGGCAGATTTTGAATGTCTCCAGAGGAGACTCCACAACCTCTCTGGGCAGCCTGGTCCAGTGCTCTGTCACCCTTACAGTAAAAAAGTTTTTCTTTATGTTTACAAGGAACCTCCTATGCTTCAGCTTGTAAAGTTCCTCTCTTTCTTTTACTTCCCACCCTCAGCTGTTGTGTTATCAATAAAACCAGGTTTGAAGTAAAACTCTTACACTCTACAGGGCCATTTGTACTTGGTACACTGGCCTTTTGAGCACATGGCTTGCTACCTCTCCCTGTTTTGAACTCTTCACTCTTGCTAACACCTTCTGTTTCCTGTCCATGAGCTAGTTTGAAAGCTTGTACAGTTCTCTCTCACTCTGTCTGTTTTTTAAGGATTTTCTGGGAACTTCATTACACCAACTGTCATGCAGAGTTGCGCAAGAGGGAGGAGACCACAGAAGGTCATCCTCCCTCCTTGCTTGGCTTTTGTACTGTGCCTGATGGAAACCTTTGTGCTTGGGACAGCTCCTGCTCTTCTGCTGGGGTTTAAATCAGAGGAAGAAGTGTTTATTTCAGTGGACCGTAGGCTGTGCCCCAATACTCATGCAGTGGAACAAATCATGTCCCATCAGAGAGGAGAATGGATTGAAGAGGAGGCTTGTCCCCTTCTCCTTGCATCATTTCCTAGTGACTGGGTGGTAAGAGGACTGCAAAGTACAGAAGATGGAAGGCAGAAGTTCCAGTTCCTACACTCAATACTCAGATGAGGAGGCCAAAGACTTCATACTGAATCAGAAAAAGTGGAGTTCAGTTTAACCTACCTAATAAGAAATGAAAAGTAAATGATACTTCAAGAACAGCATGAAAACTATCAGTAAACAGTTAAAACTTCTGTGCAGAAGAAACCAGGTTACATCAAGTTACCAAATGTTTTCTATAACACTATATTCCTCTCCTGTGGACAATTAGGGAGACTGTTCTGCATTGGAGGACTAGTGTTGACAGCACAGACCAATGGATATTTCAATGAAAAAGTTGCTGTTCTCTTCCTCCTGAGATCCAATAAAGATTTTATGCATTGGGTTTTGCGTTATTGCACTTCCATTGTGATGTTAAGTCCAGAATGGCGATATTTATTTATGCTACACTGTCTGTTTGCATGAATACATAACTATAAACTTTCCTTTTCAATGCAGGCTGTGTGTTTTCCAGTGACCGCTCACACTTATTTTAAATGATGTACCAAGTGGCTTTTAAGAAGGGACTTGAGCAATAGTTACATGACATAGCCCCAGTTTTTAACTCCACATTTGGTAATCTGTCATATACAAAGCAAATCAATCCCCATTTGCCAAAGGAATGCTAATAGTGCCTTACTAGACTGTAAAATCACTATGTCAAGATTTTCTGGCTTGTTCCTCACTGGATATCTATTCATGAAAATCATTCTCACCACAGAACATCTGCTCCTCTCTTGGTCTTTCACTACCCAAGTGTGTGCCAGAAGATGAGCTGGTCTTTCTTGGGAAGGGTCTATCCCAGATATATGGTCCTGGGCAATAGAGGGCTATGGTGCATACACCCAAGACAAGAGGTCAAAATTAGGCTTGTCAATTGTCCTACATAGTCAAGTCAGTAAGAGATTAAAATAATAGTTAAAATATTAATTTCTGCCTCTTAACCAAAAATTCTAACTTCAGTGATGCTCATTTAAACTCTGCCTGGAGTCAGTGGAGAGAAGTAGGCATTCTCACAAATCTGTCTCAGGATAGAATTAACTGGGCCATGTAGACCAGAGCGGGAGTGACTAATTTAGACTGTATGCCTAAAATTTAGGTGGCCAAGTTGGGTGAGATGAATGTACAGTCACTCTCTGTGACTGTACTAGCTGGAGGCTTAATGGATCAATGCTTGCTTTGCTATCCCATCACTGTTGCTCTCTGTCCTTCACCACGAGCATACTTTGAATGTGGGACCATTGGCAGTGGTGGGAGGATCTGGATGTGCAAACACTATACTGCTTTGAAGTTCTCCTTTAGTGAAGAATTTCCCAGTACAAGGCTTACTGGTGCAATTTTAGCTCTTTTTATGCCTCTTTCAGCCTCTGACATAGGGTACAAACAACTGAAAGTCCTGACTTTGCAATGTTATATGTAGAGCTCTGAATTCGGGAAGGTTCATGTATAGAACTCCCTTGTCATATTTCCCTTAGAAAGCTGGCAGAGTTCTAATCTATACAATAGTGTACAGCAAGATTTCTGTAGAAAGCTGAAAGTAAACCCTGTATTGTAATGAAAGCAAGGTGTTCCAGCAGTTGTGTAAGACAAGACCAGTTCTTCATTTTGAGTTTATGTTTTTCTCCTTGCTATCTTTCTTTTAGTTCTGTAATGCAAAATGGACCTGACATTTGCTGTAGTGTGAACCTGACCTCATTTGAGGTTCATTTTTGCAAAGAAAAGGAGGTCTGTTAACTAGGCTCTGAAGATGTTCAGACTATGTTCCTCCTTTGATCTCCAAAGCAGGCTGGGCTCACAGCCTAAGCCTTTATTGTCAAAAATTCTGATGAACCCACAACTCCTACTACTAATAAGATACCATCTGGTTTGTAAGGGTGAGAATAAATTCAAACTTAAGGTAAGAGGTATACCTCATAATATGGATGAATAAATACATGATGACACAGTGCCATTAATGCTATATGTATGTGAGATGCCCATTCATATGGGCCACACAGAGATGGCCATACTTTAGAAGATGAGGTCAGTCATCTTTCAGATTATCTGGGGAATAACTATATAAATAAGAGCCAACCACAGCAGAAAGCAGAGCTTTAAATGTAGCATTCACTTCTTTTATTTTTTAATTATTTTTTTTCCTTTTATGATGTTTCAAATATTCCTCATACCTCAGTAACTTCTGTCATCTGGAGTTGTGTGCATTTTTCAGCTATCAATTTGCGAAGGAAAAAATGCTGGGAGCTAATAGCATGGTTTTAATTGGGAAAGCCACCCAAGAGCTTGAATGTGCAGCTAATGCTGACCTAGATTATCTGACACCCATGAGTCAAATATACCCTGATACAACCACACTGGAAGCAAGAGGCCAGTTCCTCTCTCACAGACTGTGGTATGATTCAGAAATAATTATTTTGAAGGAAGAGCAATGATGGCTGTGTAAGAGCAGCACAAAGCCCAGGAGAAAACTCGGCAGACATATGGGGTAAGAATCAGCCTTTTACAAAACTGGGAGGTCCACACATTCTGGCACACCCAGTCTGATTGTGCTTAGAGTAACAAAATCACCTTGATCGGCTTTGACCTGTGCAAGCCTCAACCTGTAGCACTTCCCTGGTGCTGAAGAGAAAAAATTAAAAAAAGGAAACAAAAATAAAAGCAGGCACTTTGAAATCTCTCAGAAAGTTGTATTTCAGCTTTCATTTTATAAAATGCAGGTTGTTATTATTTTAACACAGGGGATTCTTATGTTTTCTAAATCTGTCCACCTCCCCATGGAATAACTGGAGTATCATCTTGGTTCAACACTCAGATCTTAGTCTTGCAAACCTTAAAAACCTGCTGCCTTGCTCCCTTCCTCTCAGGCAAAGTGTCAGGATCACATTTCATCCAGTCCAACCAACCCCACAGCAAGGATTTTCAATTAAGAACTTGTATACAAGATTCTTGCAAACTAAATTATACTTTTGCTGAGCCTGTGTTGTGCTGTGCCAACACATAAGCTCCCAGAATATAATGTGTTGAAGTGAAAAATGGAAATTCTGCTTCTGTCTTAGTTGTCTAGTCATATACACCATATTAACATGGGCTGTTAAGGAAGTACACTGTAATGATAGGAGAACGGCAGCCAACATCATGTTCACGATTGGGCTGAACATCAGTTTTGTGGTAGTGATGGCAGGGCATTAATCAAGTGTGAACTTTGATTAATAAAAACACCACTCTGGATGCAAAGCAAAAAAAGAAAATGTGCCATTTACTTTACAAGCAACGTAGGTAGTGAACAGATAATGCAATTAGAGAGGAACAAGCGCTTGTTTGCAAATATGCTTGTATTACGATTATCTATTACTGAATGTTGTGGTTACGTTCAAGATTGCAAAATGTTGTTTTCCAAGTGTGAAAACAGTTTTTTCATTCAGCAAGTAATATTCTCTTTCTCTTTTTCAGCTTACTCCAGCGTTTGCGTCTATGTTGTTACAGTCTTCCAAGACACTCACAGACACAAGACAGTTGTTGCCAGTGGCTAATTCAGTTAAGAGGAGCCAAATTCAGGGAGGTGGCTGTGTTGCTTCACTATGCTGTTTTTCACCCTTCTCATTAGTGTTGTGTACATCTGTGGATGAAGAACGGAGGGAGTGTGTTGCAGATGACACCCAGGCTGCAGAGTTGGGTGGCCCTGGCTCTTGCGGCAGAGCTAGAACAATGTAATCCTGGCAACACAAGCGGGGCACTGTCTAGTCATCTTCCAAAAAGTGCACAGCAACTCTAGCTTGTAGCTCAAGATCTCTCTGGTAAATAGAGACATGACCAGAGCAGTCTCTGGGGTTGGGAACAGCTACTTTCCATTCTGTGTACACAACACTAGTGAAAAGTGCAAGAAAACAACAGCAACTCAAGTTCTGTTTCCTAACTAACAGCGTTTCATTTTCCTGTATCCAACCACAGATGCTTCCCTCACAGAGACCAGTAATAGGCTCTGTTGCCTATTTGTATCCAAAGAAAAGTGTAGAAGAATGAAAGGCACACAGAGCTGGGACTAGATTTTTCCATGGATCTCCGCACTGTACATGGTGGAAAGACCACATGAAAACCTTTATTGCAGAAGTTTCTTTGACAGGTTCGTGTTGTAGTGATTCCAAAAAAGCTCAGAAAATTAAGTCTACTATATGTACTCCCTTAGGAGATTTTGCTTGTGTAAGGACATTTTATTTCCTAATTAGACAGTCTGTTCTGCCATGGGTTCTTAATGAAACTCATGTCTGTGCTGAATACCCCATTCGGGACTCACCTGAATGATTTCAGTAATGCGTAAAAGCCTTAGGCAATGTCACCTAAAGCCGATGGGGGTGAGATGAGTTCCCTCCTACCCACTGCAATTATTTTTCTTCACATGCTCCGAGATGCATCTGTAGAATCTGAAAACAAGAATCTGTCATCTGGTTTTATATTCTTGTTCTTGAGAATGCCAAGTTGATTCAGCAAGGTCATGCATGGTCTAAAGATAGGATTTTTTTTGTTGTTGTTGTGAAAATCAGCTCGAGATTTATGACTATGAACAGTAATCTAGCTTAAGCTCAGTTTTCTAGTTATGCATGCTATTTTGTGAGTAAAAACACTGCTATAACCTTTGAGCTTTTAGAACAACCTTGAAGTTGGCATAAAATTTTACATACTGAGCTGTCAGTTTCCTAATGTTAGTACAGTGAATACGTTCCCTCTTCTTAACCCTACAGTGTCCTTATATGCAAGTTACATTGTTTTGTACATCTCCTCTGACCACTATCATGGTGCTATTGGCTTATTTACTGTAGATCCACTAAACAGCTCCCACAAAGCATGTGGTCCGCATTGCATTCTGCTTTTTTTGTTGCATTTAGCTAAAGCTTGAAAGAACAATATCATACAAATGTAGTTCCTAGTAGCTTTATTGCAACTAGACATTTTTCAAAGCTCCTTGAAAGCCTTGAGCAAACATGTAAAAGTTGCTGTGTAGAAGTTAATGGTTTTGATCTCGGTTTCAGTAGTATAAATCTGGAATAACTTCAGAGACCACATGTCTGAATATGCATATTTGTCTTCAGAACTTGGTTATAGTTTGATGTACCAATACCCCATATACCCAACAGAAAGCTTTTACAGCAAGGTGTGGCAGCTGTTTAACACTGCACAGGAAAGCACAGTTTAGGAGAGTTCTGCATCAGGCTCTGCACTCAAACCGCTTTTGCAATAGTGCAAATGCATTGATTTATATTGAATTACAGCTTATAAACTGTAAGGGTGACTGAAGAATGAGAAAAACTACAGCCAGCTGAAATCAAAGAATGCCTTTTATAGAAGCAAATAATAATGATTGGAAACTGTATTTTTCATGCTCAGCAAATTTAACAGCAATACTGTTGAGAAAGTGTCAGGAACAGTCTTTGGGATGTAGGTTTATGTTGCTTCCAAAATTTGACACTTCTCAGAATAGAGGGCCCTCCAATTCATCATTAGTTCAAGAACCAGCTCAGATAGATAGATTAAAAGGTTAGTCCTAAATCTAGTTCAAATAATTTTTCTAATGTGAACACATAATGACAGCTGGTAAAATGGTAAGATTACAGTGCACTCAATGAAAAGTAGTCTATTACACAGAATCACAGAACGTTAGGGATTGGAAGGGACCTCAAAAGATCATCCAGTCCAATCCCCCTGCCGGAGCAGGAACACCTAGATGAGGTTGCACAGGAAGGCGTCCAGGCGGGTTTTGAATGTCTCCAGAGAAGGAGACTCCACAACCTCTCTGGGCAGCCTGTTCCAGTGCTCTGTCACCCTCACTGAGAAGAAGTTTCTTCTCAAATTTAAGTGGAACCTCCTGTGTTCCAGCTTGTGCCCATTACCCCTTGTCCTATCATTGTTTGTCACCGAGAAGAGCCTGGCTCCATCCTCGTGACACTCACCCTTTAAATATTTGTAAACATGAATGAGGTCTCCCCTCAGTCTCCTCTTCTGCAAACTAAAGAGACCCAGCTCCCTCAGCTGCTCCTCATAAGGGAGATGCTCCACTCCCTTGATCATCTTTGTAGCCCTACGCTGGACTCTCTCCAGCAGTTCCCTGTCCTTCTTGAACTGAGGGGCCCAGAACTGGACGCAATATTCCAGATGCGGTCTCACCAGGGCAGAGTAGAGGGGGAGGAGAACCTCTCTCGACCTACTAACCACCCCCCTCCTGATACACCCCAGGATGCCATTGGCCTTCTTGGCCACAAGGGCACAGTGCTGGCTCATGGTCATCCTGCTGTCCATTGTCTTGTTCTAAAATATATCAACTTGTAAAAGAAATCTCTGTGGTAATGCTCTAAAGTTATTAAAACACAAGATCTAAAGTAATAATCACTGGGACATTTTTGTCCCCTGTAATAATGCAGTGAACAGGTGTTTTATATTCTGACCAGAATCAAATAACACAGAATCACAAAAACAAAGAATGGCTGAGGTTGGAAGGCATCTCTGGAGTTATTCCCCTGCAGATGCTGGACTTTCTCTTTCCC
>NW_010168223.1:26830-43853 GCF_000695765.1 Mesitornis unicolor | reverse complement strand
GTTTGTAGGATTTATGTTGCCCATTTCTCCAGCCTGTTGAGGTCCCTCTGAATGGCAGCACAACCATCTGGTGTACAAGCCAGTCCTCCCAGTTTTGCTTTGTCTGGAAACTTGCTAAGATTGCACTCTGTCCTGTTGGCCAAGTCATTACTGAAGATGTTAAACACTGTAGGACCTAGTATCAACCCTTGAGTGCACAACCACCTAACTGTCCATTTATTTAGTCTGTACCTTATCAGTTTTGTCTATGGTGACCACGGTGTTGAAAACCTTGCCAAAATGAAGAAAGACGGTATCAACTGCTATCTCCTTGACCACCAATGATTGTGTGATTTTCCATTCGTATATCTATACTGGCTACTCTAAATAATCTTCTTCTTTGTATGTTTGGAAATGGTTTCCAGAAGAATTATCTCCATCACCTTCTTGGGAATCGGGGTTAGACTGACTAGCCTGTAGTTCCCCAGATGTTCCTTCTTGGCCTTTGGGAAGACAAGAGAGACATTTGCTTTTGCCCAGTCCTCTGTAACCTCCTCCAATCACCATTACCTTTCAAGGATTATCAAGAGTAGCTTTGCAGTGACATTGATCAGGTCCACCAGCACTCACAGGTCAGGTCTGTGACCCCTGTGTCAGGTCATCTCAGACCCCTCAGGTCTCGTAGATGTTCAGCTTGCTTATATTTCCTAACCTGATCTTCTTCAATCCTCCAATCCTCTCTGTATTACCCCAATGTCACCTACCCCTGCCTCCGCTTCTTGTACTTTTCTTTTTTATGTTTGCATTTTCTCAGGACCTCCTTGTTCACCTGTGCAGGCCTCCTGCCACCTTTGCTTGATTTCTTGCACATTGGGATGCACTGATCTTGAGTTTGGAGGAGGTGATCCTTGAAAATCAATCAGCTCTCCTCAACCACTCTTTTCTCTGGGACTATCCCCCATAGGGTTGTTCCAAGCAAACCTCTGAACAGGCCAAAGTCTGCTCTCCTGAAGTCTAGGGTTGTGGTTCTGATTTTGCGTTTTTCTCATGAAAAGGTCACTCAAGGTCACTGCAGCCAAGGCTGCCCCTGACCTTCACATCACTGACAAATTGGTCTTACTTGTAAGTCTGAAGTCCAGCAGAGTGCTTCCCTTTGTCTGCTCCTGGATCACCTCTGTCAAGAAGTTGTCATCAGTGCACTCCAGAAACCTGCATTGCTTGTGCCCTGCTGCGGTGTCCCTCCAACAAATACCTGGGTGCTTGAAGTTCCCGTGAGGACTAAGGCTTGCAAATGTGAGGCTTCTTCCAATTGTCTGAAGAAGGCCACATCTACTTCTTCCTGGTCAGGCAGTCTTTAGCAGACACCCACCACAATGTTGCCCATATCAGTCTGCCCTCTTATCCTGGCCCATAAACTCTGAGCTGACTTATCATCCCTTCCTAGGCAGAACTCCATGATTTCCCGCTGTTCTGTCACATACAGGGAGACATCCCCTCTACTCCATCACACCTGTCCTTCCTGAAGAGCCTGTGTTGGTCCATTGCAGCACTCCAGTCGTGGGAGTTATCCCACCACATCTCTGTGTCCCCAGTGAGGCTGCAGCCCTGTAACTGCACACAGATTTCTAATTCTGCCTGTTTGTTCTCCTTAGTTGGATTTTAAGCTATATCTAATTCAAATGCTTTATAGTTCCAAATGATACAAATTTGGGTTTTGAAAGAGTAGTATCTTTCTATTAGTCCACATACGCATATAATACATTAGGAGCTGATATTTTCATCATTAACATGTCTAAAGAATAGAGAGCACAAGTGGTTTTCTAAACTTAAACGTGCCCTGTCTTTCTTACAAGGCCATAGTGGTTTACTGTCTCTGTCAAAGGGAATCTGTCAGATCCTATACCTGTTGTATTGTGAGCAGACTCTATAAAACTAACGTGACTTTCCTCCTTCCCTTTCGCATGCATGCTGAGCCAAATATTTTAATGTGGTTATTATTATTATTATAAATTATTATTATTGTTATCTTTATATTATTATTTTTTTTTACAATAACAATTTTCTCTGACTCAAATGTGCAGAGACCTCTGTGTCACTACTGTACTTCATGGCCAGTCAACTGCATTTGGAAAGTTGTTTCCATCTGGAAACTCTTTGCATATGGGAAATGCATTGGTGATGTCAGCCTTGTGGCTGACATGGAAAGAGATCCACAACACTCGAATTGTCACTGCTCAGCCAAAAGTGGCCAAGAACTGAATGTGCATGAAGCTCTAAATATTTTCTCAGCCACCGAGGAGATCTCTTCACCAAGGGCTGAAGCTCATTGGCCACAAAGGGCACTGCACACCCTATTCTTGATCTATGGATAAGTAAAGTGCTTCTGTTTCCAGGCTCCCCTTCTAAAACATTTCCTGAACACTAAAAATGTTTCAAAAATGTAGAAGAAAACAGTTACAGAAAAACGATATTAAAAGAAAATTCCAAACTGCAGTGAATGCCTCCAGCCAAATTTCTAAACTGGGCAGTGGAGTAAGAGGAAATGGTAACATATTTTTGCAGCATTTACACTTTTTATGCTATTGCTGGCACACACATTTTTGTCCCTGTAGAGAGAGCAAAAGTCTGAGCACAAACCAAGAAGTGGCAGAAACTTCTGTACCTGAACCACTGAATGCCACAATCTGCAACTGCTAATTCATTGCCATCCTGGACTGCTTTTTCCTAGACATTATGATCTTCAGGGACAAGATGACTTTTTAGACCCTGAAATGCTCAGATTTTAAAATCCAATGTAAAGAGATTTGCTGTCTGTGATCCAATTGAAGGTACATGAAAGCCTTCTTGTTAAAGGTGATTAAGAAATTATCACATAATACCCAAGACCTGTTTTCCTTTTGGAGCAGACCTAATGCCTCCCTCTGTAGCAGGAGAGTCACTGACTTTTTTCTAGCAGTCTCTGCCTTTCAAAAAAGACTCAGAATTCCTTGTTTTGACAGAATAAGCCAGTTCATGGTCCTGAACCGTTCATAATGCTTGGAGCAGAGACATCTCACATGGTTCTTTAAGTGTGCACAAACCTGAGTTTATGGAAAACAAATATTCACCAAACGTGAACTACCAATGCTTGTAATCTTTTCTCTAGCCACTCTTTCTTGTCACACCTTCCAGCTTCTCCACCTCTTAGCTGAAACTGCATTGGTGCTGCTTCTTCCAAAGGGAGTTTGGAAGGTCACCCACAGTACTGGATGGGCAAAGGAAGTTTGCTGGCCAGGCGGAAAGTAGCAGCTCTGTCAACACAGGATTTTTTCATTTTTCCCCTTATTAGTAACCTGAATGTACTGTTGAGGAAAAGACATTTTGAGTTTTCTCTGGAAACCTTTGACGTGTCCATCAGGACCATGAAGTGATGATACAAGTCTATGCCAGAAATGTTTATTTGAATCTCTTCATCCTTCATCTACTTGAATTCTGAAGAGTTGCATGAAGCAGTATAGCTGTAAGCAAAATCAGATTTGCAAAATTACACAAACCCAGCAAAATTTCACATCCCAGATGCCCATCAACTGCCCATTTCCAGTCGCAGGCCTGCTGTCATCTACTCCTCTTCTTTGCTGCCAAGACTGCCTGCTGAAAGTCTTTTTTTGTTAGGAAAGGGCCAGCAATCACTCAGAGAGAGTACATGAGGCTGTCAGCTTCTCCTATACCACTAACACTGTGCTTGTTGTAATCTTTTCCACTATAAGCCAAAATTTTTCAGCACTTATGACCCAGATGTACATGTTCATTTTGGTCTAAAACCTAAAACAGAAGGAATTAGGCCACCCAGCTCTGAACTAAGGGCAGACTTCCCAATCTATGTGTTGTCCCTATGAGAAAAGTGTAGGTCTTAGTTCCAGCTGGGGACATTTATGACATTTGGTATGTCTGCACATTCTCACTGCAAGGGACAGATTGTCAAATTCTGCTTTTAGTTACATGCATGCAGCCCAAGTGAAATCAGTAAATGATCACATGACCAGTCTCTCCAGTGAAATCTAGGTCTCTTATAAGCTTCAATAACCTTGTTTTTTTCTATATACTGTCTCATAAATGAAATATGGAATTAAATTTTAAAAGTTAGAAAGATAACTTTATAAACACAGTGCAAACCAAGAAAACATCAGAGTCTTAAAACAGGGAACCGTACGCCTTCCCATAAAACCTATTGGCATTGGTGTGGTGTATTTGTGTCATAACTTTAATTGCATTAAAATGTTGAATTTGAGATACTTCATGTGAGGCTGAAACCTGAGAGGAGACCAAATTTGGTAAACAGAATGAGCTTTATTAAGGCAGTGATTTACAGAGTAACTCCAAGTCTAGCTAAAGTTCCCTGTATAGTAATTTCACAGGGCCTACCGTTTTCTCCAAGTTCATCCTGTCTCTAACCTATAAGCTACTTTCCAATTGGTATTATTACCATTTTCCATTTGGATCATGGCACTGTCTCTTAGCATGAGTTTATTTCATTCTACTGCTGGGAAACAAAGCCCTCCTGTTCAGCTTAGGGGGCAGCATGTAGAGCTATCAGAAGTGATTTTTTTTTCTCTAAAATCCAAATTCTGTTTACGTCCTGCAGCTAACAGCTGTCCAGAACAAACTGTGCTCTTAACATTAGGAAAATACACACTGCAGCCATCATGTGCATTTCCAGTACAACTCCTCTTATCTACAATTCCTGTGGGCTACATTTAGGACTCCTCTCCTTTTCTCCAAATGCTCAATTGATTGCTTTGTTCATCAGAGTAATTCCCCAAGGCAATACTTGTGTGGTTGCAGTATGTTAGTAATCAACAGCTTGCCCAATTATATTCAGCTCTGGTGCAGTTATCCCTAACTGTGTCCCAGTCAGAGAATGAAAATGGCATGATGTTATTTAGGTGACTAAACCATTTTTTGAAGACCCTAATACACAAGAAAGAAAAACATTGACTTGACAGCACAGGACTGGCTATAAACAGAGAGGACCTGCCACAATCAAAGCAACGATCATTTGAGGTTTCAAGTGGCTTTCTGACAGATCAGCATGACCTATTACAAGAGAAGCAAAATTATGATATCTCTTCAACTTCATGAAATTGCATTTTGATTAAGAAACAAGCAAGTCTCTTCTTTACTGATTTACACAACTTTTTTGGTTTTTCCTAGGTATGATATCAAAGCAAGCCCATCTAATCTTTTTTCCAACATCATCATTTCTTTATAGCACTCTTCAGAAAAGGTTATCAAGCCAGCAGCCACCTCTGAAAGCTTCTGCTCTGTGATTATCTCTGTTGGAAGAGCAGCACTGCAGAAAAAGAAAACTTAGCAGTAAGATTTTTCATAATTGTGTTTACTTTTCTTAAAAATGGGCAAGGATGTGAAAATCAGAAGACTGTCAGTTTTTGGTGGGTGTTTTTGAAAAAAGTGAGCAAATATGCCTTGGTCTGAGCTTTGTGTGTATTATTGGCTAACTAGTTACCTGAACTTAATCTTTCTTCTGAGATTTCTTCTTCATACAGTAAAAACGCTGTTGGTAGAAAGTCAGGATATGTGTGTGGATCTAAGGTGTTATGTGGTGCACATAACAGCCAGTATTTCACTTCGAACAGGAGTGAGGAACGTGGCTAGAGAAAAGAGAGACTCTAATTAGGGCGATATCTGTGTATTTATAACAGTGTGTCGAAGATCACATGGCAAACATCACCAGCGCTGAGTCTTTTGGGTGATGTTATCATAGATTTTCAAATTCAAATGCAGCAGTCACTGCTAGTCAAAGAATTTCTCCTTAGGGGTCATGCCTTTATTTCATCTTGCATTTTGGGGATTTACCGAGCTTCAGTGGGGCTTTGCAAGCACATGTGAGTGAAACATTCCTGTGGTCACAAAAGAGTAAGGCAACAAGATGGTGAAGATTTCTATAAAGAGATCTCAATTTTTTTTTCCTCCTCATTTTACGTTTTTACTGCAATAAAGGTAACCAGATTCAAGCCTAAAGCAGCAGAACCAGGAACGCCGTCTCACCTTCAATCTAAGGGTGTAGTTGGCTTTGCAGAGCCCATGTGCAGTGGTTCAAAAGGTAAATTTAGATCCAACAGCTGCTGAAGTCAAGGGATATGTTGTAATCTCTCTCCAACATGAATGTAAACCACTCTGTGATCTCAGTTATAATACATACGTATACAATAACCATGCTGAAGTCCACAGAGTTACTCTAGATTTACAAGCAATCTAACAAGTGTCTGAACATGGGACACAACGTTCATTGTCCTTTTTAACAAAACGGAACATATCTAAAAATCTGTGCATAAAATGCATTAAAACTGCATAGAATTTGCAGTGCTATATTGTTACAGAAAACACTACCTTGCTTGTAAGTGAACTGGTAATACTACCTGTATCTGTCTGTATGGAGGGACTGTATACTTCCTCTCTTCCATATTTAGTGATTAATGATCCTGTAGTTATTTATGCTAACTTAAAAATATAGGCCTAGGAAGTGTTAATTTGCCTATTCTTAAAACATTCACTGATCACAGCAGTTATCTTAGCAGAGATTTGTCGTTTAGACTGTTTAAAATACTTCTGGAGAGGAAAGGTCTCCAGGAAAAAGCAATACTTTAACAAGTCTTTCTACCATGGCTTTTAGTTCATATTGTGACTAAATATTTCAAACCAAGACATTCTGTGTCCTATATCCAGGTACCATGACATTCACAGAAATAGCATCTGAAAGACAATGCTTTTTGTGAGTGCATGTGTAATACCTACAAATGGTAAGTCTCTTGCATTTCATAACTGAAATTCTAGAAAGGCCAAAACTTGTGTTTGTGTTGTGATAAGCACAAGTTTTGAGATAATGACTAAAACCAGTGTTCATCATTTTTTTCATCTGTCTTGGTGATGCTTGTCAATGCACTGTAACTACGTGTGACAGTCAGGTCTACTGAAAGACGTACTTTCAGAGTTTCAAAACGAGGAAAAATACACCATAAAATTTTTATATATGCTAACTGACTGTAAATGTGATTGAATATGTGGGACTTCCTCCAGCTTTGTTCTTTGGTGGATTGCTATTAGCTTACATTTGAAATCTCCGTTGGCCACACATTTCACATTGTTCTTCCAAATGTAATCATTTCTTTCTTTTATCTGATCTCCGACAGTCTCTCTGTTTTCATCAATATTTGACAGCAATTCCCAAAGATACAATATAGTCCAGTCTAATATCCTTGTGCATACTCTCTTCTCCCTTTGAAATCCAATATCTAAGCAGTGAAATAATTTATTGTGCCTTATTTAGAATTTTATTTTTTGCATGTGTTTTGATACTGTCCCTTTGAAATGAAAGTTATTTAGAAATTTAAACCAACTGTTCCCAAAAAAATAGTTATGAAATATTGTTCAGTCGCCCCTTCTTTTCAAAGATGCAGTGTTTCTCTTGTTTCCTTTTCATACATTGCTTAAATATTTATTTTCATATATTGGACCCCAAGACATAATTTTGTCAGACAAAAAAAATCAATTTACACCACCCACGTGAAAGCAAAGTAAAAAAAAATCAGTACTGCACTACCTTATCCCTGACTGCACAAATTTAACAGTGGAGATGATAACTTTTCAAACAGCCTGTAAAGAAGTGGTGGATTTTCCATGCCAGTCTGGAAGACAGGCATTAGTTAAATGCAAGTTAACTAGTTCTGTACAAGGATAAAATGGTGAGGATACCCGATTAAAAGGTAGAATAAGTGATTTAGAAATGCATTGATATTTCGTGACCTTAGAATTAAAATACAGGATTCTGGATCATAGTCTGTTGTACTGAATGTGAAGAGGTGCTTACATTTATGATAATGCAAGTTGTACATGCATTGTGTTCTGACTCCTAATAACAGTCTTATAAATTTACAGAAGTGGAGATAATGGTAGATTGTGTCCCTTATTACACCATAATGAGAAAATGAGCAAAATTATTGAGTAGATACTGTAATTGATAATAATTAAGAAATACACTTTTCAATTCTGAGGGAAAACCAAGAATGAAATACTGCTAATATGCTAGTCAGCTTCATCTAAATTAAAATAACATTAATATACTATACAGCACAAAATAAGCCAAAGTACTTTGCTGTAGTCCAGAAATACAGAAACTAATGCCAGCAGGCGTGACTATATTAACTTTTTGCTCAAGAAAAACCAGGCATAGCTCTTGGAATTTAATATTAATAATGAGTTTTTTTAAAAAATCAGTTTTTAAAGAGGAATGTAATTTTCATTTAAAGCTAAATATGTTAAGATCTATATTTTAACAAATGACCATTTAGCAAAAAGAAAAAATAGAAAGCCTTTCAGTAATGTCCAAGACATCTCTTGTTGAAAAAATGGACCATTTTGTGTATTAAAACAAAAAAAAAGATACAAGTTATTAACTTTTAACCAAAATACATCCCTTTTTTATCTAACTAAGATGTCTCAACTGACTTCAAACATTTTTTAGATTTGTACTTCATGGGAATTTTGAAGCCTTATTCCTTTCAGAATAACAAAATTTCCTCTCAGATGACAAGCCAGTTCCTGCCTACTCAGTTATGTTGCTATATTGTTCCTGGGCTAAATGTTCGTCCTTCTGTTCAGAAAAGAGCTTCACCTTTAGACAGCAAATAAAAACTGCCTTTAATTGTTACAAAAACATTGAGCTAAGGGTGAAAAATATCTTGCTGAATTGAAAAAGTGTTAAATTGCGCTTCTTTTTTTTGCCAGGTTTGTGGTGTTTTTCACAGAGCTTTGATCCTGAGTGATTCCTGTGGTCATAGTTACATGAATGCATGACTGCTCTGCAGTTGTGGGTGTGCTAGCTGATTGGGATAGGAAGGATTATTTTCATTTTCTGCAAAAAAACTTATATTTCCTGGGTAATGCATTCAAGATCCATCCTGAGTGTAAGTACTCATGTGCCCTCTCACCCACCTTGACTAACTATAAGTCCTCTACTTTGAAGCTGGTTAACCTGTTTCATCTGTCCATATGTGGTACAATTTCTGCACTGTCCCTGTGGGGCCCACCAATCAACAGAACTGGAATTGGATGAAAAGAGTTCTTCCTGGAAGGGGAAAAACTACTGCACATCTAATTCTCCACATTTAAGGAGATATGAGGTGGTGTCCATGGAGTTACCTGTCACTCGCTGGAGCTGCAAGGAGTACAGGTAGCCTGAGCTGTGGCATTCTTCTTGCATTTTCTTTCCATGAATGTTGAATATTCTCATGGCATTCCCTAAGCTACATAAGCACTGCCTCAGTATTTGTCTGGATTTGCTACTGAGAAGTAGCTACCTTTGCCGTCACTCTTTGCAGGCAGAGAGAATTAAATATTCTTGGATCAGTTTTTCCCATATTCAGGTTCTGGAGCAACTCCCTCAACGCAGAGGCAAGGTTTTGGTTTTAGGTATTGAAAGAGTTTCACAAAGTTTTAACATTTGTAATAATTAATGTTATGGAGTTAGCTGGTTCAACCAAAAGCTGTGAAAAAATATGACTTGAGAATTGAACGACCAATTTATGTGTCCAAGTAGTTTTAAATTTGACTAAAATACCTAGTTTTAGGGCAAAAGTAAGTGAACATTTGTGTGCTAAATTTAAAACTGTATATAGTCCAGGATATGCCTGCCTTCCCTTGACTCACATCATTGTTTCTGGGGTTCAGGAAAGGAGTGAGTGGAATTGGTCCATTTATACTCTCTATCTTTACACTTTTCTTTGCTTATCCTTTTCTTGTGTTCTTATTTTACCAGGTGAACACTGTATTTGTCCTCTTAAATATTTCAGAGTTTGAGGCAGTCCTTCTTTGTTTAAATCAATGCTCACGAAAGTTACTGTTTGGGATATAGGTTCAAGGTTGTGCAGATGTGTTCAGAATTTTGTGAGGAAGCAAAAGAATATGTGCAATTCCTAAAATGATGAGTCTCAAGATGATGTAAATTAACAAATCTTGGGGACTGAGTGTGTGGAATCAGGGATAATGGAAAGGCAAGTGATAAATGGGAGCAGAAATGAATGCTGGACTGAGACTGGCACTGCTGGCAAAATCAATAGTATTGGTCATGAAAAGAGAAAAGTAGAAAGAATTCTTTAAGAAAGCACGTGTTGCAGTGTTTATTCACTTGTACTTGACTGCCTATTCAGAATGAAGTATAAAAGTGATTGAAAATGAAAGAATAAACATTCCAAATCTGAAAGCACATTTTGAGCACCTTGGAGTAAATTCTCATTTGAGGTTCAAGTTTGTTCATCCTGGCTGTATCTGAATGGGTTTGCCCACCCTTAATTTGCATCACATGTTACTGGTTGTATACAGTGGAAATTCTGATCTGAATTACATATTGCATAACCTGATTGCCATAAACAAAGCCTGGAAAAAAGTGCAGAATTGCTGAAAAAAAATGTTTTAATTGAATCAGGATTTTATTGCTAACTATTCAACAGTCAAGAAATTACCATTAGCATATTTTGGTTTGGTGTTTGATATACCCATCTAGTTAGTGATGCATTTCCTCCTGGAATGAAAGGTTTCTATAGCACTAAATAAATTTGAGACCTTGGGCTTATATTTTGGCATCTTTTTAATGAATTCACCACCCAGCAAGTTTCAAAGGTCACAATAAGATCAAAAACATGTTCTTCTGTTATTTTTTAAGCTCATACTCTGACACTAAACTATTTATGACATCTTTTTGGAAGTGAATTGTTGCATGTCTCTATAAAAGTATTGAATTTATTTTATTCGATTCCAAAAGATAGAAGAGGACCGTATGTGAGGAGATACAAACACACAAAGAAAAGTTGTTCCAAAGATACTAAAACAATTTATTTGAGCATGGTGATGGTTTCAAGAAGTAAAGCACTGGGTATGCACTTTCTATATTGTTTACATAAAAGTCAGTTATAGAAACACAAAGTGTTCTGTAATTCAACGACCTCAGTTTTGTATGTGCCTGTCTATGTGTATATGAATTTATAGGACTATAGTCCTTCACTTGCCTGGCTTACGGTGCTTAGCATGGAGTAGATTCAGTTTCACACTTCGCTGTGAACGAAGTATTTGTCACATGGGCTTTTGTTGTGCTATAGGTGAAAATCCCTCATTTTGTAGTTGGAGGTTCAAAGAATGCCAAAACAAAGACATGTTGTGGAGTACTTCTAGACCTCTCATTTTTGCTCTACAATGGGATATAAAGTCCTCCTAAATATCTGTTCCTAAGGTCTATCAGAAATCTTCAGTATACAAAAGTTTTCACCCACTTAGTAAAAGCAAGATTTTGGTTCCTCTGTTTCGCCCCCTGCCTCTACCCTACAGTAAACAGAGCCATAACTATTTCAAGCTCCATGTAGATGTGACGAATGCTTAAAGTACATAAAGTAAGTAGGGAGATGGATTTTTTTTTTAATAGTTGAGAATTTAAAAAAAATAGAGAAACTTATAGGACTGCTCTATGTTTATCATGACAAATAAAAAAATAAAAAAAGGAATATGGGCGTCTGCAGAAAACTTCCACAGAAGAGCATGTCTTACAGAGAAGATTTTCATTCAGCACTAGTTACTTATGAAGAACTGGTTCTCTGCCAAAGCAGTTTACATATGTTTCCCAGACCTTACAAAAGACCCACTTTTTCCCTGCATCAGTTTCTCAGGAAATAAAGCATTCAAGATCTGCTTTTAGAGATTATCAGTGCTCACTAACTGAGGTGTTGAAGATAAATGTGTTCAAGTCAACTGCAAACACCTCAAAAGACTTTACATGGTCCAGCACAAACCCTGAGCACAGATAGCTGGAGTAAAATGGCACAGCTCCACTTTGTGGACATCAGTGGGGTACTGTTGATTTACACCAGATGGACATTTGACCTCTTGCTGTCTGCTGAGCAGACTTGTTAGACATAATCTTTGTCAAAAGCTAAGTATGGGCACCATGATCTAAGTACTTAGGAAAATGATGGAATAAAAGCATCCAAATGTGCTGAGCATCTCAATGTGTTGAACTTACTCATTGTGAAGGCAAGTCAAATACTGTGCCAGTCTTTCCTCCAGCCTCAGCAAACCATGAGAGAGTAAATCAAAACAAAATCAAATCCTCAGCCAGGTCTGCTCCAGCATGGTCTTTACTTATGGGAACTCACAAATAAACGAACAAAAGCATACAGTCACAGTTCCTTGAAACATGATGAGTTTCCTTTAAATTGATTGAAAAATTAAACTTTGAATGTATCTGTCTAACATACAAAGTGGAGCTTCCTGACCTGTCCATTGCAAAGTACCTGTCTTGCACACATCATCCATCTTTATGCAAAGAAACTGACTCCCATTTCTGATTTTGGATACCTAACTTAAGCATTTTGTGCAGTGAAATGTTTGCTCTTTTATCCACAATGAGAACAAGCATTGCTATAAAACACTGCAGCAGCAAAATTTTAGTCATATAGCCATTTGGGTCATTGGCCCTGGAAATGTGGTGTGTGAGCACTACTGTGCAACCTGAAGACCTGAGCAAGTATCTCTACCTGGCCACACAGTGCACGACAGTTCAATCCAAGGTAGCTTGGTGATTCTACACCATTTTGTCCTCTGTGGTGCAAACAACTCTTTTGGGTGCATAAGAGTTATCTCCACGACTGGCAACTTAATAAGCATGTTAAAATACACCTCAACTCTGTATTTCAATTAAGAGCTTAAAAATCACAAGAGAGGGACTGACAGCTGACTGTCCAGCTCTCCAAAGTCCTGCCAGGACCAGCTCAGCAAAAGCCTGATCCTACCTATCGCAGGGTGTGGTGAGGCAGGAACATATTGGTATCAAGCAGGGTTGGGTCCTCGGAAAGAAAAGAAGAGAGAAAAGCAGAAAACTGAACTGCAAGGCTCCTCAACATCTTCCTCTGTTTTGCCCTGCTTGATCAGGCTGTAACAATGCCTTAGGAAACCAAGAATTAGTCTGACTTTTTTAAAGGAAATAGCACAGGACATTTTAGAGATATATAAACTTTCCTAGCTCACAGAGGAAATGATTCTTAAGGATCCCTTATCTTGAAATTAAATAGGTGACGATGGGAGAGAAACAGAACAGCTGTTTAGAAGCTGTCTTGAAAGAAAATAGAAAGGTTTGTGTTCTTCGATGCAGTCTTGCTGCTTTAAAAAACTTTTATAGGTAACTAAAAAGTGAAGTAATGATAATAGTCTGACAAAATCCTTCCTTATCTTTGCTCCCTGACTTTAACCATCATTGCAGGAAGGCCGGTTCACAGTTTGACCATATCTTTTGTTGCAGCATATGAATCACTATTCTCCAAAGAGGTATTATTTACTTAAAAGTGATTAGCAGGGATAAGAAGGGTCAGGGAGTTCCACTTTGTGCTGTTAGATGAACTAACTTGATGATAGGCATAATGCAATGAGTCTGGGAGAGCTATGCTATGTGCCAAAATGATCCTGTGCATTATCAGATCTTACCTACCCTTGTTTAAACTAAACAGAATTGTCAGCTACTCAGTTACATTTTCCATATGGTGCAGTATTTTCTGAGCAGCAACTTGAATCAATCTTCATGAAGTAATATTTTGAGGTTTTTTCCTGCTATTCACATTTCTCTCAACAGGGAATGTTGAGAGCAATAATGAAAAAAACTAGGGAGAGCGTGTGCTTTAATTAGTCTGTTCTTGTAGCTATCATCATTATTAATGAAAGAACCATGTGATATCCAGTGGAAAAAAATAAAATTAAAAGACCATTTCATTTTAAGAAGGCAAACAAATGATATCATTTCATTTGGAAAGAAGAATATAGATGGACCTGATTCCACGCTCACCCATGTCATTTTTCTACCAGCGCAATATAGCTGAAGTTAGTAGAACTTTCCCTAATTCACACCAGGATGAAGAACAGAACAGGGGAATAGACACAGCATGTGTATTTATGCAAGTCTTTCAACATCAATTCCAAGCTGGGAGGGTGATCAGAGTATGGAAGCCAACACTGGAAGCCTTCTAAGGACACTCAGTGTGAGTCAATTTGCTCAGTCCATGTAGGGTGGCTATTTGCTGGAATAAAGACAAGGTAGAAGGAAATAGAAGTGAAAAAAAAGTTTAGAACTGGAAGGGGTGGGATGTGAAATAGTGGGATGATAAACTGGATGAACAATGAAGGAAGGAACATAGGAAATAATGTTTTGGGGGCCCAAACTTTTGGTTGATGGGAGCTTAACCGTAATTCTCTTCCTTCCAACCTTCTTCCCAAACTCTGCAGGACAATATCCTGATTTCAGTACAGCTCCTTAAAAACCTGGAAGCATCACTGGAAAAACAGATCATTTTATCCACTCACATGGGAACTGGCTGAAATAAAATGTACAGCAAGCCATTCTCCAATGACTTGTGAAGTGAGAACAGGGAGTATGGGGAATGGGCAACAGTGATGGATTCATTCCTTGGCAAATCTTCTTGACCATTTCCTTCCACACTCTACAACCCAGGGGAATTTGACAGCTCAGCTACTCCAAACCTCTGGAAGTTTTGTTGGAGCAGAAAAAGTTACACCAATTTCTGTTCTTTTCTACACCAACAACTGTATATGTTTTCATCTAGAGTTAATTTTGATCCAGAGAGTTGTCTTCTTTTAAATTATCTCCTCAAAATGCTTTTATTCTTCTGAAGGATTTTAAAGATGTTGCATGCTAATTCCATTATGATTCCCATTCATTAACTTGTTTTAATACATTTTTCCTCTCTATCCATATTTTAATGTCAGAACTCATTCAGCATTTCTGCAGGTTCCTCCCGATCACTGCCAGTTCACTGAGGAAATCCTGGTCATTAGGTTTGGTCGCCCATAGTGTAAGAACTCCACCTCAGAAGCATCTCTACAGCTTATTTCATTTCCTGACCCCACTCATTTAATCGTTTTATCAATCAGGCCAGAAATGTTAATGTTCCTTGAATAGATAATTTGCTTTAGCTAGGAAGAGTTTCTCTTGTGCAATTAGCAGTACAGGAAACAGTTTTACGTTGATATAGTTATTTATTATTTCCTATTAGTGAGCAGCACATCCTGTGATGACTTTCATAATTAGTAGGTCAAGTGTAAATTTCGTCAGAATATATGTCATAGCCTTCAGGTTTGGATTGAAATGCTAAGTACAAAATTAGTTTGAAGTCAGATGTCCTTGCCTCCAAAGCATCTTTGGCGCTGTGCTTGCCTCTGCCTTGACAGCCTTTATTTAACTATAAAATAATAGCAGAAATACATTTATCTTGTGTTTCTCTTAGAGTTCTTCTCAGCTGGGAAATACTGTAATGGAAACAGCCCTTTGCCACTGTGCTTTGCTGGAGGGATATCCACAAGGAAAGAGACAAGGCCATATAATCCCTTCTTCAAGCACAAGACTAATTACCACCTGTATTATGTTAATAATGGATTATACTTAATTATCTACACCAATTAAACCTTTAGGTCAAGTGAAGACAGGATTCATGACTAAGTAGAGTTGTACATTTTGAATTCCCTGCAGTGGAGCACTTGTGAATTAGTCATTTCTTTGGGAGGAAGAAATGGCTACAAAAGGAGCAGAAAAAAGTGCAGGGACATGATAATGTGTTAGAGGCAAACACAGAAAGAAATTGAGGTATGGGTTATGTTTAAAAGTGATAAAAGAGAGAAGAGTAGATCATTTTCCTGGAATTTCCAGGCACTTATTTTTATTTTGGAAAGTTGTAATTAAAGTTGCACACATCAAATGTCTGTGGTCAATGAATTCAGTACTCTATCTTCAGTGCAAATCTCTGGATTCCTCCTCTATACAAGGAGGCTGGAATACAGTTTCTTGGAAACACTTTAAAAAATAGCTCTATTGTCTCAATATTTTCTGCTGAAAGGCTTCTATTTTTCATCTAGCTCTACTCCTGCTCAGTTTTGTAGAGGGGGACTCCCCACTTGTGGATTCATTGCACTTTGGGACTGGAGATGCCTCTGTTTTGATGGGCTCTGTTCACACAAGCTTAAAGCAGCCTGGGTTATGTTGGACTTGCTTTGGGCTGTGCTCTGGGGCCGATGCATGAATTGACTGAGTCCTTCTGCACGCACACACTTAACACTTCTTATAGACCTCTTCTTCCAGCCTTTCTTCATTTCTGTTAATTTTCTCTGAACTCTTTGAACACAATAATGTCAAGAGCTGACTGTAGCATTCTAGGTATTATGCCATTGTTGGTACTTTGCCATTTAAAGAAAGAAAGTTTCCTTTTTTTTGGCCCGTGACATGAATTGTCTGTAAATGCATCCCATATTTGCATGAGGCTTTTTGCCATTTTAGCAGATGGAAAGTTCATATCTAATTTAACGTCCATTTGGTCTTTTTCAGTACCATTGCTTTCCAAGTATCTCCCTCCTATGAAATTAGCATTAACCACACACATACACCCTGCACCATATAATTATCCAACCCTTCCTCCACTTAAATCTCACAGGGTATTTGTTTAGAGACCCTCAAACAAAACCTGGAATTAAATATGTGAAGCTCACATGTGCACATTTAGTGCTGTACTCTCCCGATGCTTGTATTGAATCCACTGATGGCTTTGTGAGAGTAGGCTGTGCTGGGATCAGCAATGGATAAACATGAGGTCTGCTGCAATCAGTGATTTCCTACAGGCAAAAAGCAGAAGAATGATCATGCCAGGACTGACACTACCATTTCTTGGGTTGAGGAGCAGCAGAGACGCAATTCTGCTTCTCACAAGGGCTAACCACGACAAAAAAAAACATGTAAAGCTGCTCTGGGCTTTACTGCTCTAGCCAAGGTGGAAACGGATTTTTTCCACTTCCTTGCATAGCACAACCACTCCATTAAATTAACAACCCAACCCTTAATGCCACAGATGACAGAGGAGGCCTTTGAAACTTGACTGAACAAATGGTTTCAGCACGCAGCGAATTCTCGGTACACACGGACTCCTCTCTCAATCGATGAAATCATTAGTTAGAC
>NW_010168223.1:26469-26799 GCF_000695765.1 Mesitornis unicolor | reverse complement strand
CTGCTGAATCGAAGGCCAGTGTGCAGTCTGCCAGCAGGAGCTTGCTGAGAACTGGTTTGTTTTGTGCAGATGCATTTTTAATTCCCTCCTGCCTGCCCCTTCATTAAGCCATTGTTTCTGAGAGAGGGGTTCAGAGCTTCCCTGGAGTGCTCGGACCTGACTCACCTCGCTGCCCTCCCTGGGCGCAGTGGGAGGTGGGACATGTGCTCACCGCGAGCTCAGGTTTTCAACATGGAATTGGAAAGGAAATTTGTTTTGTACAAATGATAGTGAAGAAGGAAGGGGAAGAAATTCACATTATTCAGGCACAGGAGGGGGCAACAATCCTGC